>NC_091495.1:39882589-40049554 GCF_947461875.1 Haliaeetus albicilla
CAAAATATGATGACACAGTGGAGTATGGATTCAAAGCCAATGGAGAGGAAGTCATACTGCACCTACAAAAAAACAAGTAGGTTCAGTTCAATTTTACCTTGAGCATTATTCCTCACTATAAATGGCTCTGTAGAGCATTCAGGATATTAAGAAACAGGATTTAGGTTCTTGTAAGACAGAGGTATTTTGGTAAATACAACCTTTCAGCTCCAATGAGAGAAGAGGGGAGAGAAAGCATCATGTCACTGTTTTGGTAATGTGAAATAACTATGCAGACATATGACTGCTAACTCTGTTCTCCCTTTTATTTCCTAAATGGCTAAATACACTGAATGTTTAATGTTTTCATATTATTTCACAAGTTTTCTGTGTCCATGGATAGTCTCTGTGTTGTATTTATTTACTCCACGCTGGTAGAAACTACAGAGAAGAACAAGAGAAATATCCATGAAATGGGGCAGTGTTGGCTCTGTATGCTTTTTAAAAATGGAAAATATTAGTAAGAAATGCAATAATCCTTAATAATTCAGCTTCCAGCACTCCCTACCTTAACACTACTGCTGTTGGACTTCGAGCGGTCTAATATACACTGGCATTGACAAAATGCTTTATGGAAATTGAAAGCAAGGAGAGGCCGCCTCCTTGGCTGAAGAGATTAACAGCATTTAAACAGGACATGCAGAGGGTACAGAGAAGCAGTGGGCTTTGTTACAGAACGAAGCATACAAAGAAAAGTCCAGAACTGTACAGAGCAACACAAAACAAAGCACAGTCATGATTTTCTGCTTGCTGGCTCCACCATAATATTTAACAAGGGATCAAACAAGTCTGCTTTAATAGGTACTTTTCAAATGGCTGTGTAAATACAATAGTACTATAATCAGTTCATGTTAAATAGACTCTAATTAACTGTTTGCCCCTGTTTTAATCTAATCTAAATATTTGGAAGGAGGGGAAGGGAAATGATATTGTACTAAATCCCACTCTTTAAAAAGAAATGGGATTGTGGCAGTTTGAGGTAGTTGCCCAAACAGAAGTGAGTGTAGACTTGCTTTGCTGCTAGTTTTAGTAAGACTACAGCCCTGGCTTAAAGTTAAGCACCTTCTTAGTGCTCTGCTGCAGAGGAGCCTGAGTGCACAGAGCCTTGCAGGATCTGGCCTTCCACAGCAAATCACAAATGTGTATGCTAACAAGAAACCCAAAGACACCTTTCCCAGTGGTGGCAGAAATACAGTAATATATTCCATAGTCACGATGTTCTCCTTTGAAGGTTCAGGAATGTGTATGTGTACAAAAGTAGCATTCCATTTAGACAGAAAAAAAAAATCAAGTTCAGGTAGAATGATTACAAAGATGAGAACTTGCGCTAGCAAAGTTATAAAAATGCTGTGAGCAAAAAAATCGGAAAAAGATATGTTAGTGTGATCTCCATACAGAATCTCTGAGTGTGTGTACATGTACACATACATGTATGCACTGGCACATGTGGAACAGATGAGACAGCTTTTCCACTGACCTAGATCTTTGCTATTTATAATCAGTGGGGGTGAACTGGGAAGAGAACAGAACAGCACCATTTCACATGCACCGTGGAGTGGTAGAAATGTCTACACAAATTGGGAGGCCAAAAAAGGATCAATACCACATATGTAATTATACATTTACTTTCAGATCTACTAGGAGATCAGTTTATACCAATGAAATAAGTAGACTTTAATTGCTTTCTTATTTTAGAAACGTTCCTTTGTTTGAGTAAGGATTACGAACAGGCAGAACGCCCCACCCAGCAGCTTTGCTTCCCTAGTTTTTCAATACTAATAATAACCTGAGTAATCATTTGAATTCCTTACATACTTTGTGTGTTATGTAATTGCCTCATTTCTAGACAGCTACAATTTATTTTGAATAATAATTGCACTTGACTCTTTGCAGGCATCTATTAGCTAGAGACTATACTGAAACAGTTTATTCTGATGACGGTCGACAAATAACAACAAGTCCTCAGATCAAGGTAATAAAAATAGGTTTCCTTCCCTCACTCATACTTGCAGTCTTGAGGAGGTCTGTATGAGATTCATGGGTCCATGAAACAATAGCACATATCAGACAGAAAGAAAAGCTTTTAAATCAAGGTTCTGAGCACTGTTAGGATGCCTCTGAAGGGACAGGGAAGATGTGACTCCTGACTTTGGCAGAGCTACACTGATTTACACTTTTTGAGAATGAGACACACAGTTTGTCTCTCAAAAAGACAACCACTTTTTACCTTAGTGACTAACGAACACATTTTCTCAGACAAATTTCTCTTTTGTCAGGAAAGGGAGCGGAGCCAGGGCCATTCCACTGCTTTCTACCTTCTGATTTTGCCCTCCTGACTTTGCTCATTCTGCACAACTCCATGACTTGTTTTTACACCCTAATCTCAGTGAGATCACAGAATCTGATAAAGACACATTTCCTCACTGGCTCACGTTACCACCCACGCTCACAGCAAATGCACTGCAGGTTACCCCAGGTGGCTTCTCTGAGCCATGACGAATCAGTTATTCAGATCCAGACACAGAGGAAGTCACTGTAGAAGTTAGTTTTTAATTAACTTTGCACTCATGGGTCTTATCTTCAACAAAGCTCTCACTTGAAGCTTTTTGTCCAACGCCATGCTATGTGTTTTAACACATGTAATTTGGAAAACAAAGCCTAATATTTCTTGTCATGGAGCGATCAGCAGGAACAGGAGGATCTTGAGTGAAATAAATGTGCATAAAGAATTCTGGGTTGGTTTTTTTGTGGAAAATGATGCCATTTCTGATTGCTCCAATTACTTTTAGTCCCTGAATGGATCCTGTGAAAAGCAAATAGCACCTATACCTGGTCAAAGACAATCTCAAACAGGCCTACCTGTGCAGCTTGCTGAATAAGAAATTCCTACGTTGTAGATACTTTATTATGATCGAGATCATTGTTGTTCTTCTTGTATCCTCAAGAGATGGAGAGTAATTCTCCACTTCTTTCTCTAGTAATTTTCACTTTGCTGATGTCTTTTTCACTGTAAGAAAGTTGGCACATTGTGATGGAAGGAAGACAAATAAATGGTAAAGTGAAACGAAACATCTATGAGAAAACAAAAGGCACAACGCATGCAGGTTTGAATACTGTGTTATAGGTCCCTCTTAAGAAATCTATTAAGGAAAATGCTATGGGTAAAATTTTTCACAATACCTCTGTGACTTTGAAGTCTCTTTGAAGACAGAAGTGTTCATTAGACCTTAGATCCTTAAGTCAACTAAGACATGAAAATTTCTCCCCTCATCGTATGTTTTAATACAATACATGCATTTTAATCTCATTGGAGTTAATGCATTTAATTGTTGGGTTAATATTAAAGGGTGTTTCCTTGAAATTTGGCCACAATAAAATCATTTGGTATGGACCCTAATTCAGCAGAGCACATCAGTATATGCTTAATTTTGAGCAGTGAGCATGCATATTCTTGTTTGCATGTACTGTTGTGTATTGACCAGAGCCCACCATGATTGGATTTGTCACAATCTGGGTCACTCTGTCTTGAAGGTTAACAGTAATGGTACTGTAGCAAACATGGAAATGGTCACCAGCTTCTTCCATTTTAAGAATCTCCTCTAACAGGAGATTTCCTCAGACAGTGCAGTTTATTGTAGCTTGTAGCTGGTCTAGTTTGTCTTCTGAAATCGCTGGATCTAGGCCAATTCAGTGCAGTCAATGAGACATGGCCCAATTTGACAATGTATTCTTTCTTTCCAAACAGGATCACTGTTATTATGAAGGTTACATTCAGAATGATGTTCATTCCATAGCAAGCATCAGTGCTTGCAAAGGTCTAAGGTAAGACGGAGGTTTCATTCCTAAAGTGTACCAATGGCAGAATACGCATACTCTATGAGGATAAATTTTCCAATATAAAAAGAACCAGGATGTAATTAAGTGGTGTTATCTTTTATTCACGCTTACAGGGAAACCAGTTTACCAAACAAAAAAAAAAAAAAAAGGAAAAGAAGGAGAAAAAAGTTACCTTTCTACATCAGTTTCAGTGTTTATAAATTAGAAGCTAAAGAAACATCTATATCAATACATTTATATGACTAATTCCATATTAGATCTGGTCATAAATCATAGCATTTGGTGGTGCTTACAGCAAACAGTTAAGGCTGATGCTTCTAAGATGTAGGAAGCTCCACTGACACTTCAAGAGAAGGCTACATTATTTTCAGTGCTACAGCAGTTACAGGGTCAGGAAGTTCAAGCTGTTGTATGAAAAGCTCAGTTAAAAGAATCTGCTGATTTGTAATCACTGAAGACACAGTGGTATAACATAAAAAGGTAGGAGGATGACTTGAGTCTGAGAAGCTGCAGCAGAACATTTTCTTAATGGTTAGTGGAGTTTGGCCAAAACTCAGACTTTCTTTGTGAACACTTCTTGCATATCCTGTCAAGTTTACATGTTAACACAGAACACTTATTTTGACATTTGCTGCTCAAAGTCATTCAAAACTCTTAATTCCTTCCAATATTTCTGATTTTCATCTCAATTCAAGATGAAAACATATCTTTGAATTCCCCACTGAACTGAAATTCACTTTTCAATCACCTCTGCTAGCACAAAATCCCCAAATTTAAATCTAATTAATTCCTAAACCAGTTTCTTTTTGACTGACAGAGACTCAGAGACTTTACTGACTAGTCAAATCTTCCAAGTGACTCAGCAGCTTTGATTTCTGCTGTTAAATTGTTGTACACTCTGCCTGCATGCTGCTAAACTCTTCCATTGCATCAGTGTGTGCAATGGTCTGTACGTTTAGGCTAAATGCTCTTAGAGATAATGGTGCTATCTTGACTCAGTCCTGCGGATTCAAAAGATCACAGTCTAACTAATTTTCTTAGTGGCTATTTTGAGACCCATGGCCAGAAGTACCTCATTGAACCCTTGGGAACTTCAGACAGAGATGAACATGCGGTCTATAAGTACGAGAAACTCGAACAAAAGTCCATAAAAACGTGTGGTCTAATCAATAACACCTGGGAAGCAGATTCAAATGACCCCATCAATGACACCTTCAAATCCAGCAATAATCCAGAAGTAAGTACGTAGTTAAGCAACAGTCCAGTAAGTACATGTCAGAAAAGAAATTGCAGCCATAGGAGAACTCTGTGAGTAGCACAACTCCCACTCTGGCTGGTGGCACCTCCAGAAAAGAAGCAATTGCAAACAGTGAAGAATAATAATCAGGTCTTAAAGATCCAGTGCGGAATCTCACAGATCTGAGATTTCAGAGTCACCACCTGAGTTAAGTCATCCTGCATGTACTAATAGGTGCCCATGTGCATCTTTAAACATCTAAATACTTCTTAATATCTAGCCTACCTTTCATCATTTTAAAACAAGGCAGTCCCCATTCTAAATGACTTGGGTAAAGAAATACCCTCATAACTAATACATGGG
Organism: Haliaeetus albicilla; assembly: GCF_947461875.1. Lineage (NCBI taxonomy): Eukaryota > Metazoa > Chordata > Aves > Accipitriformes > Accipitridae > Haliaeetus > Haliaeetus albicilla. The sequence continues at coordinate 39,888,066 of NC_091495.1, forward strand.
TTTGAAATTGCAAATGTTGAAACTGAAACAGGCCTTACAAGTCATTTAAATGTATCTTTTCTTTAGATGGAAGCATATCTGAAAGCAAAAAAGTATCTGGAACTTTACATAGTTGCAGATAATACTTTGGTGAGTATTGAAACGATTTTTTTTCTCATTTGACCAGCTAGAGATAAGCTTTCCGAAGCAGGTACTACTCATGTCCCTGGGCTCCTACTACAATTACAGTGCTATACTATGTTTTACCACTGACTTTGGCTAGGAATAGGATCTCCTAATGTCAACTGATTTTGAAAATCCCACCTGGAGATGAGAAGAACTCAGAAAACACCATACAGTGCCTGTCCTCTTCTGCACCATACACATAGATATATATTTTGAAAGGGCTTGATCCTTAAACACATTGCCTGATAAAACAGTACATCAAAAAGATAATAATATGTAGACCAGGCATGGTGTGGTTTGCAATGCAATCTTCTGTGGGATATGTTCTGATAAATCACTATTTTCCTCTCCTTTCCTAACATACTGTATTTACTTTTTTAGTATAAGAAGTATGAGGAAGATGTTCAAACTGTAAGACAAAGGATATTTGGAATAGTCAATTACATCAACACGGTAAGAGCAAATACAGCAAAGTGAAATTGAAATAGAAGTGATTTCTAATTTTTTTCTTTTGCAAACATCATGAATTTTCATTATTACATGTAGAAAAGAATGAAAACTGAACTTCATTGTAATTTATGAAACAAATTTAACACATCTGTCCATATTATCCTGTTCTTTGCCTTCAGATATGAGATTTCTAGAAAGGAAGACCTATACTGTATTGTCTTAACACTTGTTAAAGTGAATGATTGAAATCCTTTGAAAAGAATGAACTGATTCTCAATTCTTCATTTCTTTTGCAAGTCAAATTTCTTCAAAAATACTGCTGGAATTTTCAAGTATTTTAAAGCCATTTTTATAGTTGGTTTAAATGTGGGGGGGAAAATAAGATTTCATGTTTTGTTTCTTGGTTTTTTGTTGCAACTTCAAAGTGCAGAAAAGCTTAAATCAGGTCTGGAGTGGACTATGTTGCAAGTGACAGAAGTGAACCAATTACCAGGACAAGTGTTTGTTTCAGAAGTCTTCATAACATGCTACATTTTTACAGCAAGGCTGTTTCTCTGCTGCAGGTTTATAAGGCCATAAATACCTACGTGGCTTTAATTGGCCTAGAAATCTGGACACATGGTGATAAATGCCTCGTGAGTCGTGTTGCAGGATCCACTCTGGACAGTTTCTCAAAGTGGCGTCTATCAGATTTATTAAAGAGGAAAAGAAATGACAATGCTCAGCTAATCACGTGTGTATTATTCTGTTTCCTATTTGCATTTCCAAATAGGTTCAAGGAATTTGTTCTTTTAAAATTGGTCACCAACCAGTCAGAGACACTGTCTATACTGAACTGGATTTCATGCTTTCCAGTACAAGGTTGTACTAATTCCAGGACAAAAATGCGGGCTCTCTTTTCTTGCTTTTATTTTCTTCATGGAATACAATTCCCTGCTAGGACACAATATCTAATCTGTTTATCTGAACCCCTGCAAAAACAGGCAACATAAACTTCCACTACATCTCAGTCTCTCCTTTTTCCTGCTCTGGTCCCAGAACAGTTGAGTGTCCTGAAGACTGCAGCATAGTCTAACAACCTAAGGAGACATGACATGAAGTTTAACAGCTGGGAAATGCACGTTGCCAAACTAAACCACCACTCGCTTTGCTATTCTGGCTCATGTTCAATGGCCCTGATTCATCCAAGCACTTTGCTACATTTAGAGCACTTCATCAAGCTCTTTACACTCATACAGATGCTTTAAGTCTGATGAACTGCAATGTAATTTAAGTAAAAATTTAAAATGAAAAGTGTATTCAATTGTTTTCTGATATGCCGTGATCTTAACCATGTCCTCAAATATTGTATTAAATCAGGGATGCAAACGAGAGCTGGAAATGAGTATATGCTTAAAGCCTTCAGCCTGGTTAAGAAAGCAGACACCTTCAGATCTGCTTCCTGGTCACATCACTGCATTTCACTCTGCCCTTCTTCCTTACAGAGGCTATGACTTTGAGGGGACAACGATTGGATTAGCCTTTCTGAAATCCATATGCAGTGATATATATTCTGCAGGTATTATTCAGGTCTGATTTATTTTTATTTTATTTGTTAAAGGTTTATCTATGTTTTTTACCGAACCAGCAAAGAACGTTTATGAAAATTATTGGGTGTGCAACATTTTCAGTTCTCTGTCTGATTCATACCATTATTTTATTAGACTGTAGAAATTCACAGTCAGAGATTTTATTTTAAATGAAGTGCAGAGGGTAAAGACAGCACACACAAAGCATGGCATCTGCCGTTACCTAAATGCCAACATCAAACTCAGACACCTGTATTTGGAGTACCAGGCTCCAATAGAGTCAGAGGAGAGAAATAAGTGATTTTGTGCCTCTACCTTAAGGTTCCCTGTTTTGAACAGGGAATTGGTTCTGACTGTCTTAATGCATATCATCAGTTTAGCCACTTAATTACAGCTGCCTAAACTACTGTACTTAAACTTCAGCCTAAACAGGAACATAGATCCAAAACTTTACCAACAACACCGGGAACTCAACTGCTGCACCCAGCTTCAGAGGCCGGGCTTGCTGCTAAGAGGAATAACCCACATGAAATTCCAGCTTTACCAAACCATAAGGAAATCCTAGGATGATCTTAAAACCAGAATGCTTTTCAAGGTGCAGTGATGCATTTTGTAGCAGCATGATTTGCAGTGCCATGCTGGAAGAGTATGACCACTATGCTGCCTCGTGCTTTATGCATTTCCACTACCACCTGATGTTTATACATCTGGATTTCACTCAAAAGACCAGGACTTTTCCTTTCCTCGCTCCCACCAAGCAGCATGAAACACCAAGCTAAGAGCAAACATGGAGCACAGCATCTGCCTTTCCTTTCTGTGCACGCACAACACTGTCCACAATAGTTACCTTGGTGTAATGAGTAATAATTACATTGCACCCACGTAATTACCCTAAGCACAGAGACAGCTATCCAGAGAAAGGATTAAGAGTTTCAGATGTTCAGTTCCCCTTAACATTCAGTTGTTACTTCGCAGCCTAACTTCCTCATGTTTATTTAAAAACTAATTATACCAATTTATTCGTGTTTGTTAGTGGTATCATCTCATTGCTATTATAATATAATCCAGCATAAACTGTGGAATAGATGCATGCATGGATTGAACAACATATCAATCCTTATGTAGCAGTGAGGATAATTTCACTTGAAGAAAAGTTGTCCTATTTCTTAGCCACATGGCTTCTCTGATGTTCCTACTTGTTCTAAAATACTCACAGATATAACAGCCTGTTCTTATCTCTACAGGATCACAACAGAAATGAAATTGCAGTTGCAGCTACCATGGCACATGAGATGGGACACAACCTTGGCATGAGTCATGACACCAAAGCCTGCACATGTAATGATCAAGTTTGTATCATGACAGATACTGTCAGGTAGGAGTTTGGATAAAAAGGCAAGGGCATTAATGCATGGGGCAATTAAGGATGGGCTTTGGATAAGCTGCCAGTTTCCAAAATGCAGTAGTAAATTTTTTTTTTTTTCTCTGAGATTATTCCATTCAAATTATACAAAAAGAAGGGAAAAATGAAGAAATTCCAGGCCCTTGTAAAATATTCCCAGATGGATAACCTCTCCCCCGAAAAACCAACCAACCAACCAAAAACCTTAGTCACTTTTGGCTAACATCAGCTTTGCATGTATGGTGGAAGCCTTCACATTAAACCATAAATAACTTCTTCCTTACAATGACAACAGCATAAAACTGCTATGGTATCTCAGATGACAGAGCTTCCCCAAGATTTACCTAAAATATATTTTTGTTCTCTACCTTGGAGATGTCTCCTGTGAAAACCACGTAGAGTGCTTGCACCTTTAATAAGTACCTATTAGATAGGAATGTAGTTCAGTTTTCACTCTAGTTCAACACCCTGAGCCTCTGCTGGAAGGCCCAGTGGAAAACTCCTAATGCCTGAAGCATCCAGGCACAAACTGTATAGACCAGGCTTAAATCTTTGGGATGCAGGATTTATTACGTGCAATTTTTACATTTAGTACATTAACTACTTCTGATCTGTTTGTTTCCACTTTTTTTTTTTTCTGCTATAAGTAGGAGATAGCCATTGTATTTATTAATATATGTATTTGGTAAAATGGTTGCACCCAATAATTTGGGGGATGGTCACTTGTTTAATTTCTCTTGTAAAGGATATTGCTTCTCCTTGCCTACAGTAACCCTAACGCAAATCCTCCTGCTTTCTCAATATAGCTCTATCATCCCCAAGAAATTCAGCTCTTGCAGCCTCCAAAGTTTTGAGAAATACATGTTGAATGACATGCCAAAATGCTTAACTAACATCCCAGATATAAGCAGCATCATAGCACCTCCATCCTGTGGAAATGGCTTTCTGGAAAGAGGAGAGGAATGCGACTGTGGTACTCCTGAGGTATATGCATAACCGGGAATAAAATAATACTTGGAAGAGGCAATGAGTTTTATTCAGGCTGTACAGTAGCTGGTTTCTGTTAGTTTCTGAGGTAGCCAGTTCAAAGCTAGCTGAAATATTTCTCAGTAGAAACTGTGGTCATCAAATGGCTGATCTGCAGTGCAGGCACTTCTGTAAAGTGCATGCTAAATGGTGGAAAACACAACTGCATACTTTGTCATGCGGTATTGACAGAGGAACTGAGAATGAAGAAAAGCCATACATACAAAACTGTCTCAGCAGAAATAAGCAAGTTCCCTGCACAACTTCTATTAGCATTTTCATAATCAAACACACTTTGTATTCTTTATGTGCTCACTCACAATGGCTGGCATGGCTTCTAGTGAAAATGGTTTTCAGAAAAGCACAGTGCAGGTCCAAGATATCCTTCCCTCCCTTGATACCCAAATACAGGATGGTTTTTTGAGAATGCAGTACAGAGGGGACCAAACCCTGAAGCAGTGTAGCAGAGCTCTGTTTGCTGATTCTGTCACAGGAGTGCACAAATCACTGCTGCAACCCCAAGACGTGCAAACTGACAGAAGGCTCCACGTGTGCACATGGAGAGTGTTGTGAAAACTGCCAGGTAAGACTCCTTTTAATCTCTAGCTTCTCATATTTTCCAGGGTATATTTTTTTTCCCTGTGAGAAAGCAGTAATACACCTTTCAAAAGAACCAATCCTCTTTACCTGTAATTAATGACATAGCACTGTAATGACAAGCACACTTTGTCCATCCCAAACTACACCACAATTATCAACTAAGTCTTTCAAAGTCCTGGAGCATTTTACCACCCATTTTCTCCTGGAAAGAACAGCTGAAGCACAACCAGGCAAAAATCTTACCAAGTGACAAAACCAACTTTAAATTAGATACGTATCTTGCTCCTCATGCAACTTGTACAGTGAGGATGAGATTTGTCTCCCCTAATTTTAGCCCTCTAGTTCAGTGTGGTTTTTAAATGGCATGGAGGAGCACTGTGTTAAATGTGGCATTGCTTTTCCCCCACTTCAGTATAAAAAACCAGGTGCTATCTGCCGAGCAGTTAAGCATGACTGTGACCTGGCTGAGATGTGCACCGGCTTTTCTGCAAATTGCCCAGAGGATCGATTCCGTGTGAACGGATACCCCTGCAACTATGGTGAAGGCTATTGCTACATGGGAAACTGTCCCACCCGAGAAAACCAGTGCAAAGCTGCTTTTGGACCACGTGAGTACAAGTTGGCATTGAAAAAATAAGGTTGCCTAGGTCAAAGGAGAGAGAGAGGTAGGCTTTGTCTGCTAGCAAATCATCAAAGATGTTTTGTAAATCAGGAACAGAATATCTACATAAATGAGTATAATCAGATTATAATCATGTGACCTGAAGCTCAGAGCATATAATGCAATGTATTTCTAGAGAAATGGGAAGTGGTAAGCATATTCCTCTTTTGCACAATGCTTTGAAGGTAAATTTGGAGGGGAGCTGGGTGAGTATTCTTTGCTTGATAGGAAGAGGAAATGTCTGTATTTCAAGATCATGTCCAAATTTAGCATGCCCTTATGTTTCTGAAGGAGTGTGGCGGCTTACCCTCTTCCCAGTCCTAAACCATCTCCAGTCCTGACTATGTCCCTTTTCTTAGGCAAGGTCTATTGGTTCGTACTGGATAGAGGGAGAACACACAGGATAGGTTCTGCTGTGTGTACACAATAACATTGTAGAATTAATGCATGAAGTGCAGAGAGAGTCATTTAGGTCCATAGGTAACTTCACTGGGAAAGGCCATTTCCTAAACAGGTGAAGGAAACTGAATACAACTAATTCTCACAGGCAGAGAACCTGAACTAATCCCATTGCATTTCCCTCTTTCACAGACGCTACTGATGCTGCAGCTTCCTGTTACCGGATGAATGAGAAAGGGGTATATTATGGATACTGCAGAAAAGAAAAAGGTAGTCACGTCCCGTGTAAAAAAAAGTAAGCACTGCGTTACAGAATTTGCTGGGATTTGGGAAGAGAGACCATTCCTGTTCATATTAAGAGACAGAAGCAGAGAGCACACTATTTTAGATGGCACATATGTCCATGTGTCCCTACTTGTTCAGCTTGAATATTGTGGTAAAGCCAGTTCTCAGAAAACTAGTTTCCAAATCATGAGATTAGTCTGAGAAAGAGCAAGTGTGTACATATATACGTGCAAGCCTACTTGTGAGGATGACGGAGTGTATGTGCATGCATGTGCAGGTAAGTACAGGGAAGGGATTTTTGAATAGGGAACTTGAACCTCAAGTGAGCTGATGACAGGTCAGTTAAATAAATACTCATTTCTGCAAATTACTGTGGGCTCCCTGATAAGCTCAAGAGGAATTAAGAACATGCCACCTTCTACTCACAAACCAACCTGAGAACACCACAAACCAAAACTCTTCTACGCAACTTTTTCTTTGGAGGTCCTGTACCCAACAAATTCAAGCTAGAGGAGAGGCCAGCTCAGATAGTTTTGCTGTGCAATGCCGTTGTTCTAGCAGCTCTTGTTCTCCTTCCAGAGATAAAATGTGCGGAAAGTTGTTCTGTACGGGGGGGACGGAGATGCCTCGGGACATGAGCCTAGTGACTTTTGATTCCTGCAAAGCAAGTTTTCCTAGAAATGGAGAAGCAGACGCGGGGATGGTTCTCGATGGAACGAAGTGCGGGAATGGGATGGTTAGTAGAGAATAACTTTTTTCCTCTCTTTCAGTCTTGCTTATATTGTTAGCTCTTTTACCAGACAAGAAAAATTTTAAACAGGGAATACTGAAGTGGACACTAAACATCTGCTGATCTGATTTGCCTGCTAAACATCTGCTGATCTGATACCTTCTGCCTTACATCTATCACAAATAAGTAGCAAACAGGAACTGCTATCATACTGATTTCCTTATCCTTGACTGCTATCTTATTATTTTTTACTGACACAAATATATGTGGCAACATAAACATACCTTTGTATGAAGGGTTAAAAGATCATACGTATATTACTATTTTTAGTTATTTCCATAATGGATGTGCTTGGCATCACTTAGTGCTATTTCCAATTTCTTTGCTATACATTTCTACTCGGGGGGTGGGGGGAGGGAAGGCTGAAGGACTGAAAAGGAGTGGAAAGCAGTGATGTCTGTACATCTTGCTGACTCCCCTTTGCTATAAAATACCCAAAGATCAAATGAAAAATTATATCCACATATCAAACTCCAAAGGTAGGTTTAAGTGATTTGCAGACCTGTTTCTATGCCTCCTTTTACACTTCATCACTTTACACAATAATGTACAAGCTCTGCATGTTCTGAAAGCTATAAATGACTTTGTTAACATTTGCCCTGTACATTTCAGGTGTGTAGCAATGGAGAATGTGTCTATGCTGAAGATGTCTTCAGATCTACCAACTGCTCTGCCAAGTGTACTGGACATGCTGTAAGATACGAACACTTGATGCTATTAACTTAAAAAAAAACAAAACAAGAAAATTATGCATATCAGCTACAGACCTTATTGATGACAGTATTTAAGTCACTGGGATAGGAATTTGCAAAAATTGTGGAATCAGAAGCTTCCTATATTTTTATGAAAGCAAATCTAACCTGATATAGCATCAATATTTTTGCTAAGGAGATCACAGGAGATGCACACAGATTCTGTGTCTGGCCCTGCCTCTGAGCCACAGTATCACGGCTATTCTCTTCCAGGTCATCTTCCGTTTTGGGAAGATAATTGTGCTCATCTTATTTGAACATTCAGAGACCTACAGATGTAAAGACTAACTCTGCTGCTTTGTGCCTTGTACTGAAGCTTTCACTGCAGAAACACCTGCAAAAGGCACACGATAGCAGACAATCAGGCCTGTCCTTTACTGTACAAAACTGCTACTCTCTGTGCGAAACTTTGGTTCAACTAAAATGAGAGGGGGTTTCCAGACCTAACTTAAATAAGCTGCCCAGGACCTTGATCCAGAGCTGCTGAAACTTTATGGCATCACAGCTTCACTCGTATTTCCTACCTGAAGATATTCCTGGCTTTGTGCTTCCCTAGGTGTGCGACCACAATTTGCAATGCCAGTGTGAAGAAGGATGGGCACCACCAACCTGTGACAGCTCATCGGCAGTTACCAGTAAGTGCTGTATGGCCACACATTGGGTACCGTATTCCGCTGGCTGAAATGAGCTGCTTTAATTCCAGTGAAACAGCCCTAACTTGCACTGGGTGCCAGACTGTTTCTTTGCAAATCTCACATATCTAGGTCTCCGATTTCTGTCCATCTTTAAGTCACGGCAGCTTGTATGAATGACTAGAGCAAGCTATTTTTCTTTCTAACCTGACAGAAGTGATACACTCAGGAGATTTAGAGTAGCAGGCTTTTCCTTTCTCCATCCAGAGATAACAAGCATACCATATTAGCTCATTGTCAAATTTGAGTGGAGGCAAGCTCCCAGAGGTTTTGCTGTGAGGGAGGTGGGAAAGTTTTATTACTTTATCATCTGCATGGAGCTGACCTCTAACTGATCCACCTCTGAGAGAAAACACTTTGTGTACAGATTTCCACATGTTGGGGGGGGAGGGGGAGGGGGAGGGAATTAAGCCTTTATTATTAAATATTTTTGTCCTCTCTCCACACTCACTAGAGCACTGTCAGCTCTCAACATTGTGGCTTGGTTGAGGCTTTAGAATAGCTTTGTTGAGGGAAAATTGTGAAGCCTTACTTGCATACAAAGCCAAAGGCCTGTACCCAGTTTTGGGTAACACCCTTTGAGAAAGGGGAGAGGAATGACAATGAAATAATCTTTGAGGATGGATCGAAAGAGCTAGGTTTGTTTAGCCCAAGGACAGCTCAGGCAATAACTACAGCCTGCAAAAATGGCAGGAATATATTCCTTTCCATCACCATTTGTGGCAGGAGAAGAAGCCTTAAGTTTGAGCAATAGTGAGGAACAATAGGGTCCGGACCTTTCGAAAAAAATTACTTTGCCAGTGGTCTTGATGAGAAACTGCTTAGTAACAGTGGATCTTTAAAGGAATAGCAACTTGTGTTCTCTCTCCCTGACAGCCTTTGCTATTGTTGCTGGCGTGCTGGTTGTCCTCGCTGTCACAGCAACTGCAGCGGTGTTACTTATCCGCTTCCGAGTATTCAAGAAGAGGTAAAATAATTACCCCCATTGAGGGGGGGAGAACCAAAACCCTAAAGCCAAGCAACTTCTGGATAGGTTTTAAGCTGGGGTTTTCAAAGGGGGTGGAGGGAATTAGACACTGGAAAGCCAAGGAAGTTGGTCCATGACCTTTGTTGAGCTGTTTCAGAAATCCCATAGTTGGGAGAGGACCAAGGACTTGAAACTGTAGCTCTCAAGATTAATCCTAAATAATTAAAACAAGGGGAAAAAAGAAAGAAAGAAAGGATGGACATAGCTATGTAACACACCAATAGGAGTAAGAGGGGCATTCAACTTCAAGGTTTTTTTTACTTCAGTCAGGGTAAGATTTACAGTTATATGTAATATTTGCATAGCTGCCAGACCAGAAGGGGACCTGGAGCCACAAACCAAGTCTTTGTGGATCAAGAACAAAGACACAGAGAACACCCTGTCCTGGCGGTACCTGACCAGAAGGTAAGAGCAGGGAGGCGCTGGGTCAGCTATAGTCTCCCTGGGACTGTAAACGAAGGGTCGAAACATCAAAACTCATCAGCCAAAGTGTGCTACACTTCCACAAGGGTTTCAAAATGCTTGTCTTGGGCTGAGAGGACAGTGCTGCGAATCCCAGCATGGGGAGGGAGTCGGAAAAGCACATGGCACTAAGTCCCTAAGTAATCTGTCCGCAGTAAAGGGGCATGCAAAGATAATGCACAAGATAAGGGTTCCATCCACTTTAACTGTTCCCTGTTTCCAGAGGAATGATAAGAAACTTCTCCTTCCTGTACCTCCACTGCAGGAGAACAAACCACAGCTCCAGAGCGTAAGTACTTTTAGAGAATTTCTTTGCTTTCACACTGGCTTTGGGGAAGACAGCACATACCAGTTCATGCCATGGCAGAGACCAGCAATGACAATCTGATCCCAAAGGCTGGGGAAATCACTGCACTCCAGATAAGGCCCTGCACATTTTCTCAGGGCCAGACAGCATAAAGCATCCACGCTTCTGAAATGAATGCATCCTTTTACCCCTATTAATGCACTTTTTATATAGAACGCAAGCCTACACGTTCCCATGGGAACATGCAGATGCATACATATGCAGTATGTATATAGGGTCACTATCTTTTATATTCTTTTCTTTTACAGCCTATCGTAAGACCAAAAGGTCCTCCACCTCCTATTCCTTCTACCAAACCAACCTCTTCCCACACAGAAGCGATTTTTGTAAGTGTAACCCTACAACGTTTCACATCTTTCATCTGAGTTGCAAATGACTATCAGAAGCCAATTAGTATTTTCCATTTCTGACTATGATTAAAAAGAAATAAATCACAGACATTCAAACCACATATTCTTTAGGGTAGGAGTCACCTTTTTTGCCATGTAATCCTAAACTGCACAAGATACTCTTAATCTGTGCCAAGGAGTCCTGTAAGCCATCACAAACACATCTCATTAGCAATAGTACACGGAGTCCAAACCAACAGGGATTTCAGGTGTAAACACAATGCAAATGATGAGCATCTTTGCTACTACAGATGTCTGCAATAGTCCCTGTATTGTGGACATGTGGTAGTCTCTAAAGATGCCAGCTGTGAGGGGATCTCCATCAATGTGCATATATATATATTTTTTGAATTCTTAAAAAAAACTTGGAGACCAGAAGCATACAAATATTTGCCATTAACAAACCCAAAGCATCCTACTTAAACAAAAATGCCTCCCTCAAATATTTACCATCTCAGCATTTGAGCCCCTGCCCACCCGATATAAGGGTGTAAAAACCATCTTCAGACTAGCAACATAATTGCATGGTACTGCCTGCATAAAGAATGATGCATCGGGACTGAAAAAAACCCCACATATCAGCTTGATTATAAAAATACATTTAAATCCCACTGTCTTAAGAGATGCTTTCCTCAACATGCACCCTGAGCATGTGATCAGCTTTAGCTTTCCAAGCAGTCTATTTGAGCATTGATACTTGATACAGATGAATTTAAACACTGAGAACAGTTCAGTGGTCTTCTGAAACAGGAGAACTATACCCCTTGTGTATTTGTATTATTGTGCCTTCTTGTGTGTGGACAGATTAATCTAATTCACCCCTAGCTTTTCCACTAGGAAAATGCTGGAGTAAATACATGAGATAACAGTAGCAGCAGCTGAGGTCTGCAGAGGTTCTGCGGCTCCTCAGACAGGAAAGCCTAATGACATTTAAACTACATTTTTGTTATAGGCACCAGAAAGAAAACCTCCTCATCTCCCAGTTCCCAAAGGCAAACCTCCACCTCCACCAAAGGTAACCGGAGTTCAAATGTGAATAGCAATTCTTTTGGGATGTAATTTGTTGAAACTGCACCAGGCACACTGTGATTTAACTCTTTCTTTTTTCATGTAGGCTTTAAAACCTCCAATTAATCCCAGAGTATGAAGCTTCTGCAGTAGGGCTGATCAAGATACCTGAAATTTTCAGGGACAATTTGTTTGTCCCTCAATTCCTCCACTTTTGGCAAAGGCAACAAAGACAGTCTTCCTGTTCTCTTTAAAAAAAGAACAACTGACTGACAACTGCTTTGAAAGGAGAAGTTTGGTTTTCAAACAGTGAGGAACTCTTTAGTGATGACATCAAGCTACTGTCCAAAAGGAAACGAAGTAGAATCGCTACTTGCACTGAGGTGTAGACTAGGAGCAAGTTATAAAAGCTGCTTAACACATCCCAACTCCTAGGCCACCACCGCAAGATGTGGCTGCACTGGGATGCCCTGCATCTACACTTTTCTCTGTACAGACCTGAGAAGATCATGGAAAGTATGGCTATGGTATGTTTGTAAATTGTAAACTTTTTGCTACATTTCTGGATCTTTGCCAGCCCTCTCTCCAGCAACAGACCAGACCTTCTCCTTCATGTGCAAGCTGCAAGTTCTGGAAAGAGAAAAGTCCTTCCTGCCCTTCGGAGAAAAGTTTGTGTCCTCAAGACCTGAACTAGCCTTGGAAATGCATTGATTCTGGAAAGATCCTTTTGGATCGGATTCTCTCATTAATCCTTAGATTACCTGTTAAACAAGATTCCTCTGTTGAATAGGCAAAACTGGAGATACGCTTAAAAGCAAAGCACACAGGAGTCAAACCACTTGCTGCTTGCAAGTGCTCCCAGAGCTCAGGCTGTGCCAGTTTAAAAAGAGCTCCAGCTGCCACCATTGCACTTGGACAGAAAAATTCAGAAAAGCAGTGTAAACAAAATCCTTAATCATTTATTTCATTTGCCCCTCAGCTCCAGAAATATCTGAGTATTTCTCCCTTCCAGGATATACACACCTTCGTGTTTTTGTTTAAGTGCTCTTGCACCAGGGTGTGTTATTGTAAAGTTGCTAATGAGAACTAGGCTGGGCCCAACGGTTTGTTATTGTGGGACAGCATCGCAGCATGAGGCTTTGCACACTGGTTTATTACTGAGGGGTTCTTCATTCGTTCTGGCCTGTTGGCATCAGCATTGTTGACACTATTGGCCTGCTGGCATAGATCTGCATGATACTGTTGGCATTGACATTAATAATACTGTGAGGGTGCTGGCACTGATGCTATTGTTACCATTGGCACTGATATTATTCATGTGGTTGGCATCAATATTTTTAAGTTAAAGCACACAGAAGTGTTTTTCAAGGAACAAAAATTTTACCAGGGGGGAGGGGGGAGGAGAAAAAAGAGAGAGACACACACACAAAATTGCCCTGGACCCAAAGTACTCGAGATTTTATAGAGATTCCAGTTTGAACTGGATTTGGGGTTGGATCAGGATCAAAACCAGAACACAGATCCAAATCGATTACACTGTGGCTCAGGAAGGCAGTTTCCAGCCCTTAGGCATAGTGGCTTTGCTAGAGAAGACCACATGCCTGCCAAACTACCAAAACAAGACCTGGGGCCTCAGGCCAGCATTGTGCATACTAACATTTACCTGTACTTGATTCTGACCAGGGCCCATCAGGACTTTTAAAAAAGCCCAATCCTCAGAGGGCCTGAACCCTTCTACTCAAGTTTGCTAACCACCTCACACCTGCTGAAATCCTGATCCACGTAATCTTGTTCGGATACTGAACACCTAACTGTACATTTACTTTTCAAATGCAGAGCCTTGGTATTTACAGTGACTGTTACTGCAGCTGCACACTGCAGATCCATTGTCTCCGATACAGAAATGCATATAAAAACCCCAATTTCTTCTTTAGGGCCAGGCTTGCTTTGAGGTTGCCAATCAAGTACTGTATGCTCTGCAAAACACAGATGTGATGAAATTACAGTCTCCAGTGAGGACTGAGGTGGGTTTTTTGTTTTAGGATAGATTTTATTGGAAGAGCCTAGCTTTCTTCCGCTTTGGATAATTGCGTCTTTATTTGAGTAAGAAATGGATTTTAATCTATCTGTATTTGACTATGGTGTAAAGATTCAGAACTTATTTTTTATGAACTCTAATTAATGTATTTAGAAAGATTTATGTATTAGAAGTATTCTGTCTAAATTGGAAGTAGTTGTTTTGTTTTTTAAAGATCATCATTTGCATGAAAACACAAGACAACAGTGTAAAGTGGGATTCATTTATAACATTGCCAAATCCCTAGAACTCCCAGCTTGGACCAAAAAGATCATTCACAGGCATTGACAAAGTTAGCCAGTAAAGCTGAATTAAATCTATAGTAAGGGTTGACAAGATACTACATCACCATTTTTCTGCCACCTTAAAATCTGTTTCTTCATAGTCTGCAACATATTCCACTTTGTGAGCATCAAGAATTTTCCGAGGATATGGAGATTTGAAGCAAGCTAAAGAGACTTGCTTTTTCTCAATTACCTTTCTCAGATTCAACTCCCAAACCATGGAGCTTGGGCTTACTTTCTCCTGCAGAAAACCAGTACTCTATGTCTGACCTGTATGGGATCAAACCTCCTTAATATATGAACACTTTCAGTAAGCAAAGCCTGCACCCCAGCACCCAAGCAGAGTGTGAGTGCTGTATTGAGACCAAGCATCCATCTTCAGCAGTGACTTGCAGTAGAAACCCAAGAAAAATATATAAGAGCACACACCCATAGCAGTTTATGATTTACAGCTTTTCATGGCCTCAGCATCCATAGAACACGATAGTATCCCCTGCGATGGAGCACATGTTCTGTCGTTCCAGTCAGGCACAAAAGGGCTCGTCTGTATGTACATCTATTGTTCCGTTATGCAAACGTGACATCTACTGTTAAAAAGCCTCTACTGCAAGAGGAAAGTGAACCCAAGGAAACTGAAGACATCTTCAGCACTCCAATTGTCAAGAGCCTGCAGTATGTAGCCCCACAGGGCTAGTACTTCATCAGATGCATTTCCCTGTGTAGTCTCACACTTTTCACTGACCTGCAATAGCTTGATTTGGGTCCAGCGGTTCCCTTATTCCTGGTTCATGGTCCCTTCCTCAGCATGATCTACCGCACACACAGTACAGCAGAGCAGCAAGCCCACCTGCTGGCATCATATAGTAAGATACAGAAGGGATTTTGGCACAGTGCAATCACCACCAGTGAACTGAAGCTGACTGAATGTGCATTTGCTACGCCGGAGCCACGTGCCAGACCCTTGTCTTGCTCCTAGCCCAAAAGCAAAGCAGTTTACCACTGGTTTTGGGGTGGGTTTTTTTTACTAGAAGTGAGCACCCCACTCCTCCCTCTCCCCTTACTCCATGGGAAAACAAAAATGTCTTTTTTTATGTTCCTTTTCAATCTCTGAATTTACCACCCTCTTTCATCCCTCTTTTCCCTCCCTCTGCCTCTGAGTGACAGTGCTACCAAGAGAGAGCAAACCTTTTACTCTTTGCACCCCCAAACCAATCTCCACTGTGAATAGTTTTGGGGGGTTCTTGAAAATAAGGCACACACTGGACCATAGCAACAGACCTATTTCCTCAGTAGCTCCTACCGGGCCCTCTGAATTGCCCACTTTGCTGTGCAAATTCACCACTGGCCATTAGAGGGCAATGGGGCATGGAAAAGAAGTTTCTCCTGCTTGCTATCAGATGACTGCTATTACCTCAAACGAATCAATTCTGAATTTACTGCATCCTCTGACCTTGGGCTATAGATTTGGGAGACATTAACAAGGATGCCATCAGCCAGGAGAGTGAGGAGATTGGAGCACATTCAGATTTTCAGACACAGAGGCACCAGACAACTAATAAATAGGCTAAACCCAACCCTCCAAACATGATACCATAGAGAGCACATGCCTTAAGCTCTACACAGCAAGAGGCAGTCCTAATTGATTCAGGTCTTACTGACCAGAAAACAAAACAGTGTCCTACCAGCCTTTATCAAAATGAATAATAAATGTCACTTGTAACTTGAAATTAAGAATTTTCTTCCCCTTTTGCTTCCTTATGCCAGTAGATCTTTCATAGCCTCATAGTACTGCATGAATCATTACCATCTTAACAAATAAATGAATAAAAGGCTGCAGGTTGAATCCACTGATGTGCAAATCAGTGAAAACTCATGGAAATATTGCAGATTTCCAAGTTGACAGACCCTAAGACTTCAGACCTGACTGTCTGTCTACCACCCAGCTGGGCCTAATAGCTCTCCAGTGCTACGAAACAAATGGCTCTTACTATGATGGCCTTTGCCACTGCCTGATAATATCAGTAAATGTGAACCTCAGCCATCAGCTACTTAGTGTTATTTACCTGCGGCTGAGAAGTGCTAGTCTTAAATCATCAGTTTATTGATAACTTCCAGAGTGCGGCATTGCTGGATGCTTCTAATCTTCCTCTGGTGCCGAGGAAATGGGAGGCCCTGGGAAAGAAGCAGAGGTGGCTGTTGGGTTGCCAGCAGTTGCCCTGGCTCCCAGATCACTTTAAAGCAATCTTCGGAAAAGTGGCACAGATATTAACAGGCTGTTACTGACATTAGATCCATAAATAATTCCACATAATGCATGGCCCCGGCCCTTAGAAGGTCTAGGGGAAAAAAAGTGGAGGCTGGAATATTGATAGATGTGTCTGCAAGAGCTATTAAGAAAGGGAAGGCAGTTTCCATGGGATTGGTCTAAGCCACCGCACCCAGGACCAGAGGGAAATCTTGGTCACATGCCTGACAAAACAGATCTCAGTGCACAGCACCAAGCAACAGGTTTAATGAAAAGAATAACGCAGCTTCCACAGGACTTCAGAAATAGAGGCATCCCCCTTCAGAAGTCAAAAACCATCATGAAAGACTGGAGAACTTATAAAGCAAGCCTCAGTACAAGTGAGGACAGAGCTCAGGTGCACTTACTCTGTGCTGCAGATACAGAAGAGATCTCTCTCTTGCATCTGTTCATGCATGGAGAGAGAAACGAGCTGCGCTCTGCCATATACTGAATCTATTTTTTGATGTCCTTAAGTGCACTGGAGTAATGTATTTTCCATGTTACTTTTTGCAGCTATTACTGAGACATGTCCCTGAATCCCATCAGTGGGTACATCCCGTTGAAGTGCTGCAGTGAATTGCTAAACATGTTTTATAAATTAGATAATCCAAAAATCCCTGCTACCCAGCCCCATGCTGTGATAAGGCTTCATAACAGTAGAAAACCCATGAGATGACTTAACAGAGGAGAAAACAAAAACCCCACAGCGTAGTCTCCCAGTCAAGGTACTGAAACAGATGAACATGACTCACCCCCCTTCAGAGACACCAACTGAGCACCTACATGCTTTGCTGCGGGCAT
The DNA here is from genome assembly GCF_947461875.1 of Haliaeetus albicilla. Classification (NCBI taxonomy): domain Eukaryota; kingdom Metazoa; phylum Chordata; class Aves; order Accipitriformes; family Accipitridae; genus Haliaeetus; species Haliaeetus albicilla. Next base: position 39,905,558 of record NC_091495.1, read on the forward strand.
CTCTGTTATGAGTCCACCCCTCTCCATTTTCTGCTTCTGATGCCTTCACTCCCAACACACACACCTGAGGACAGCAAGAAAATTCCCACTGTCTAAGTGACATTGCTCATGTAGCTTCGAGACAGATTTCAAGGCAACAGTCCCTCTTTGATTCTCAAATGGTGCTACGGGACTGACTCCCATGCCAGTGGTCAGATTTCTTAGCACTTGGCAGCTGCAATCAAGGGTTGGCTTTTCAGAAGAGTTTAGCGTCTTCCACACACCCAGTGCATTAAGCTCACTCACCTGGAAACTCAATTCCAGCCTTAAGTTCTTTGTGCTTCAGCTTTGCATGTTCAAAATAAGGACACCAGCTCCTCTCGCTTCTCCCCATCTGCCTCATCTCTCAAAACTCAGAGGCCCTCACTTGCCTCCGCTGGCTGCAGAGGGGATGCCCAAACCCATTTTTGGGATGAGCCCATTGGGACCAGTTATCTAACCTCCATGCTGTGTGTACCTTCCTGGATCCCCACTCTCTTTTTTGTGCATTTATAGTAGCCCACACAAAGGGGCCTGTGTTGGTCTTTTCCAGTCTATAATAGCAAGAATGACTTGCAGTAACAACACTAAAGTGTATATTAAAAACCTCTGATGCCAACACCTCTCAACACACAATCTACTGACGCACCTATCTGCTAGGATTGATCTTTGACAATCCCTAGGCTGAAGCCCTACAAAGGAAAACAAATAACCCTGCACAGGTCCAAGTACACTGCAGCAGCCCAGCACCTAGAAAAGGGGAGAGGGAGAAACTGCAGTGGGACCCTGGGCCTGACTCATCCGGCAATCACCAGACCTCCGGATAGCTGTAATTTGCTGTGAATATTTCATGCTAGAATCAGCTGTGTGCTGCAGGCACGTAGCCGAATGGAAAATAAACCTGAAATATTAATGATCCACTGCAGAGTGCAGGCAGGAAAAGATCTACAAATGAGGACAGGGAACCTTAGATAGCCTAGTGGAATTGCTCCCTTTTCATCCAAAGACAGGTGAGTTAAAATGAACTCGCACTGTCCCAGAGGCACTGGGAAGGAAGACCACTGGATTCCAGGTTTTGGGGTGTTTAGCAGCTGGTCTGTATGCCACACCAGGAACCCGGGTTAGCTAAACCTTCCAGGTTGTCACTGGAGCTTCTCGGCCACAGCTTGGCCTGGATTAGCATCCCCTGTGCCAAAAGTAGCCTCTTTCCTAACCATGGGTCTGAGCAGCATAAGTCACAAGGCAGACGAAGCCCACAGAAAAGGTAAGGGAAGGGGGATCTAATTGTGCACTTATCAACATATCTCGGCACCTGTCTAGACATTATAAACCAGCAGACAGACTTCCATCTCTCACTGATAAAACCTGACTCAAAAGTCTGTAAATTCAACCAGAGTAGAAATGCAAGACCTCTGTCAGAAACAAGCAAGCACTCTAATTCATACCAACATCATGGTTTTTACTTCCCTTGAATTATTACATTACTAATTTCACACCTATTCCTTATTCATGTCACCATTTCCTTACCTTAAAAGCCATCCTGACCTGGGGTTAGAGTCATCTACTTTATCACTGCCATCATTAGGAATGCTGCAATCAGAAGAATAGTGCCTTCTCATTACTTATTTAACATGTGCCGAGCAGCATAGACATTTGTGAAATATATGCCAAATTATGCCCAATGGAAAGGAGAGAAGAAAAAAAAGGCATTACATATATGCGTTTTCTGAGCATCTGCAGAGTACCTCATGGCATGTAGGAATAGCATAGAAGCTTCAATATTAGCTTAAAAAATTCATGGGCCAGCAGTTGCCTCTCTACACCAGAAATAAACTTGTTAGTAAGTGTTACTCAGAATGAAAAAAGGTGGTAATATTTGGCCTGCTGAGTTTATGCATCATGTCTGGTTAGGAAAGTCATTATATGATCCTGGGGAGAGGAAACTGTCTCAAAGTTGCATAGCTTCGTTCACTCTGATTGATTTTGACATGTTCAGCAAACTATTTATGCAAACCATATCTCAGGAGCTGCAGTAGAAGGCAGATAGTGGGAGGTTTTGCAAAAGCTGGGGATTTGGACCACCCTTACTCTATAAAGTGAGAGCTGCTGGTGCTTGACCCTGCTGCGAAGTGTAGGTGGTGCAGTGGGTCCTGTCACTGTGAATCTCAGAAGAAAGAAACCCCAGCTGGCAATGCCAACATTGCTCATTTTCCAGTGAGCTGTGGCTGTCACCAAGGGCAGATCTCATCCCCTCCAGCCAGGGTTTGCTTTGCAAATCCACCCAATTTTGGAGCAGGTCTAATCTGAGACTTTGACTTGACCCATCTTCCCATCTGAAATTGGTAGCCACAAAAGAGAAATAAACACCTGTCCATTCTCTGGCAAGTTTTCCTCTCCCTGTGCAGGATTCAACGCTCTCTGGAGCCCACAGAACTGGGCTGTACCCTCCCTGCACACAAGCGAGTTTTAAGCTGACACACTGTGATACATGAATCATTGGCCTGGAACAGTACAGGACTCCCCACAAGCTGCAGCATTCCCAAAAAATGCAGTGGCAGGAGACAGCCCCAGCTGTACAGGCTGCTGTGCTGGTCCCCAGCTCTCCACCGCAGCCAGGAAAGCTTCTTCTCCTCTCCCCACCAGGCACTGCTGGGGGAGGCTCGTCGAGACCTGCCTGACAGGCACCAGCTCAGCTCATCTCACCCAAGGGCTAAAACACACCGAGAGATGCTTGCTGCTGTCTCTGCTCGTGGAACAAAGCAAGAAGTACTACTCTGTTCTGGAGAGTGCTGTGTTTCCCCAGGGTTTGAAAGATTCAAAGGTGCTTTATGTATTCATGTGGAATATGTATTCATATTCATGCATGGATATGTGTAGACCATAAAAAGAATGCTCTGTTCACTCACAGAACACTTTGGTACATGGAGATAAAGGCTGCTGCATGTGTTAACCGCAACATACATGGGTATAACTGCTATAGACACAAACACGCCTATATAGACCACGTGGAACTGTATATGAAAGTACAGCACACTGGGTATTTAATGCCATCTCTATGTACAGAATATATTAATTTAGAAAATATTTAACGTAACATGGAAATCTTAATTTCAGAATGTTTTTATAGTGCTATGGTTTTGAGTCAACCTTATTTCTATCACATGTATTATTCAAGTTGTTAATTCCTCCTTTATAGTCAGCTACTATTTCTTCCAGCCACTCCATTGACATCTGGCCAGTGGGACCTGGTGTGTTTTGCACATGATATTTATAAAAACCTTTCAACAGAATTTAAGTAATTCTGTATGTGATTTCTCTGAAAAACAAAATCTATAAGCAGTTCTAAACCTGATGAGCAACTATATTCAGCTGGACAAAACTTACTTCATCTTGTGGTATTTCTGAAATTAATATGGCTACTGATTTTTATCCAGTGGAAAAAATGGTCCTTTTTTTCAACATGATTGTTGAGGCATTTTTCAGCTGTTGCAGACTTTCTCTATTTTGAAGGGAGAATAGGAGCAGTTTTACTCCCAGTTACCCAGGCTCCTGTATTTCCCTCTCCTTGCTGTCTATATTTCTGCTTTATAATTTCTTTTGCACCAAGAAAACAAAGAAAGGAGAAGGGAGGAAAGGAAAAAAAATAGAACAAAACTGACCTCCTTCCTCCTCCCCAAAATGATCACTTTTCATTAGACCAATTAGAAAATTCTAAATATTTTTTATGGTGGAGTTTTTAAAAAATACATTTCCTAAGTCTCTTATGCTTTTCCAACCAGCTCTAGAAACTCTCTAACACAGGTCTGGGTTTTGCATTGTGAACAGGGAAGCAGAGGGCAGGAAGGAAAGTTGATCTGGCATTAAACCACAAACGCACTAGTAGACTGCCCCACATTACAGAACTCCAATGAAGCAAATGCCCTTGAATCTTAATATATGCTTAGTTTTAAGCACGTACTTAGATCTTATAAGAAAGTCCCCTCATTCTCTATAGTATCATTGCTTTCACTTGTCTTTTTTTGCTCATCTTACAGAGCACTTTCAGCTGTGACTGTATCCTGCCAAGCCCATGGCCTTCATCACAGCCAGGAAAGCTACGTGAGAAGTAGAACAAGCCATGTCCAGATACTCCAGTATGTCCAGAAAGAGCCACCAGAAACAGGCAAAGAACACTAGGGAAAATATTAGGATCTTGTTACACAAACATACAACTTCAACCATGACCAGAAATATTTGCAGTGTTATTCTCATTTCTTCCCTGGCAATATTTGCAACACAGTTCAATCCCTGCTGAAGTCAGTGGCAATGTTTCCATAGATTTAATGTGACCTTCACAAACACTATTTGTCCCCCAACCAAAGCATTTATCCTGTTTTCTATTTTTACCGTAACACTAAAATTTCATTTTCTGACCGAGCTTGTGTTGAGCTGTCTGACGGACAATAAATATAATCACACTTAAGTTAATGGGCAGGACACCAAGCCCAAAAGCTTTTATTTTCATTAAACATCATTAGATGTGGCATGTCTTTTATCAAATCTGTCTCCAATATTCACTTTATTAAAAAGTCCATCAACCCTAGACTGCATAATATAATCCGCAAGGACAGACAGTGAATTTATATTAAACACATTAGCAGGTGGGGACACAGACTCCTGAAAAAAAAAAATATATATTCAAACACCCTCTTCAGAAAGGATCTTGAAAGGACATAAAAATGAAAAGAAATTAATAATTCAAAGTGTGTGTGGATTATTTTGCAAACAGTAAGAAATGGCCTATTTTAGCTAAAAAAAAAACAAAAACAAAAAACAACCAAACACCAACCCAACTATAAATTCTTACAAAACCCAAATCAAAGGTATTTAGATGAAAATGGTAGTTAAACATTTAGACATCTTTGAATATCTGACCACAGTACACAGGTTATAAGCAGCTTCCAATTCTGCAAACTACCATACATCAACAGGCACAATCTCAGGACAGCTACATGAGTTACGCAAAACGGATGGCTGCACTGAAAATTCACTTACCGTCACCATGCTATGCTAGCTTTAGGAGCTGTGGTTGGGGCATTTACAAAATAAAAAGCTTTATTTACCTTAGACTGTACTCCTGTTTTGAGCATTTAATTTTAGGACACATAAAGGCACAATTTTCAAGGCTGCAGAGATGCTACTGAAACACTTTGTCTGGGGTTAAGGATGTTCAGGAAAGAGAAACTCCTCCTGAATCACGTAGCTCCTTTTCTACACACCTTTGTGACTCCCAAAAGCTAAAAACCTGACTTCTGCAACTTCAAACTGCCTAGGTCTGCATGATTGTTTGTTTGTCTGCATACAGAGGAAAAGAACAGGAGAGAGATCAGGAGAAATCTGACCTTCCACTCCCAAACTCCCACAGGCACAGGCAGACTCTTGGCTGTAATATGTTAAGACTAGACCAAAGCTTTATTTAGTTTTTCTTGTGCAGCTTTAAATTCTACACCTTTACATTCAATTTAAAAGCCTTGGGTGCAGGTAAGGTAACATCCCTTTGCAAGCACCCGATCTAACCCCAGCTTGCAAGAAAAAAACACAAGCTGCAACATCCTGAGGCAGCTTCTTTCTCTGCACAAGCCAGCTTGTCATCTTCCACTCAAGCTGATGGCACCATTTGCCAGTAGGCAGCAGTGCCTCACACGTAAGCCTTGTGAGACCTCACTCCATCATGCTGGTGCCTCGAATCAGTGGAGCACGTTATTCCCAAAGCCAGGGAACTCAGGCTGTGCTGCAGAGAGCTCTCCTGCAAAGAGCCACTGAGGCTTTAGCAGGAAGGAAGCATTTGGCATATGAATGTTGCCTGAATGGCCTCAGGACTCACCTTTATGCAAGTGGTACACGCCACCACTCCAAATTTTCAGCATTTGACTTGGCGCAACCCCAGGAATTTCACTAGCTGATGACTGCTCCGATGGATGCAGGGAGATGTGATTTTGCACTGCACTGAGCTCCACACCGGCTGGATTCAATGTGAAAATCACAGATGCACTGATATAACACAAGTCTAAGAAACAGAATCTATTCTCTGTCATTTTAACTCAGAGACACAACTTCCAGAACAGAGCTGGGCTGCACTTAGATGACTTGGTGCCTGGGAAAAAAGATTGTCCACATCTAACGCACGCAAAGGTTCGCCTTCCATAAGCTTCAGCATACTGAAGTCTAGCATTTGCTGCGTGAGCCATTAATTGCACTTGTGACTACAGACTGATCTTCAGGAAGATATCTCAATTCAAAAAATGCAATTAAAAAGCGTCAATCTCTTTTCACTGGTGCTTTACTTTGCATTGTTTAAGAGCGTTAGTTAAAAAGAAAAGACAAGACAGATTTTGCTACAAAATTACATTGTATTTCCTTCTTTGGCAAAAAGCAACCCCCTCATTTTTCCTGTCAGTTTGCCAAAAAAAATCCAAACCCAGCAACTCAAAAATTCAAAGTACTTCACACTCATGTCACAGTTTCTAATCTCTGAAAATCAGTTTTGTAAGTGAATAAGGATAATCTGTGCCAGCTTCGATTTACTTGACAAGCCATTTACTGTTTAAAAACAGGAATGTTTTCATGGGAACTTGTGAACCAACCCTCTTTATGGAGCCCCTGCTGACTAATGCAGCAGCAGCCATTGCACAAGGCTGTTTCTTGTTCTGAGGAGGACAGACAGCTCCTGACACAAGATGCAAGTGTGACCCCACAGCATGTAGAAAACTTGCTGGACTCTGCATATGGAGGGATGTCTCCCTTTGGTTAAGATTAATCCTTGCAGTCTGCCATGCAAGGGTTCTCAGGAAGGATGCCATTATCTAGGGGATGTTCTGTTCCAGTCCCACCATGAAAATTCAATTAAAACAGTGTCACAAGGATTTTACCACGCAACTTTCAGATCCTCAACTTATTCCACTCTAAAAAATAAAGTGCCCCAGCACTGCCTTTCTCAGTCACATGTGATAGCAACGTGGGCTTCTTCACACACAAGCTGGAACCCAATCCAGACCGCAGGCTCTAGAAATTAAGTGATGATTTAGCAAGAGGAAGCTATCAAAACTCATTTTAGTCCTGAACTGTTATGTCCTATAAACATCAGTGTAAACTGGGCATGTGAAGAAAGAAGCAGAAACTACTGTGCGTCCTGGCAGACGTAAAAAGTTATGAAAGAACAGCTCAATAATGGAGTAGCACATACTAAAGAAATCACAGACTATTGCTCGATTTGCATTGTCTGACTAGTGCATGGGATTTACAAAACACTTTGAAAACATTAACTAATCCTCCAAATAGGCCTGCACAGTCAGCATGTTATTAGCGTTTTAGCCTTCCAGATGGGGAAAGTGAGGCCGCAACTTTATGCAATCTTTCCAAAATCATGAGGGAAGCAGCTGTCAAAGGCAAAATAGGAACTTGTTAAAACCCAGGTTTCTATAACTACGCCCCGTGCAGCCTGAGGAAGAAACCTTTCAAAGCCAATTAAATCTCACAAGACCATCTCCTCTCCTCTTTCCATATACAATCCCAAATTCTTGGTCCTTTGGCCTGTGGGAAATGAAAGTCTATTCCCAAATCTACACATCTGGTAAGAGCAGGAAGGGTGCTATCTGCTGTTGCTTGCTTTCCAAGTCTGATTTAGAGTTATTAACATCAGCCTCTGAGAAAAAACAGTTACTTTGTGAGAAAGAAGTGCCGAGTTGGGTATTTGCCTGGTGTTGTGTTCACCTGCAAGCACAGGACAAGAGGGTGCTTTTCAGTAAGGTCAGCTCTTTGGAGAAATGCTGAACTGCACAGTAGCAGTGGTGCGACCTTTCCAAGCCATCAGTGAAACAGCCAACAAGCTGCCTATACTGTCAATTAAGGGGGTGATTTTCTGTGTGACATCAGCTTTTGAACAAGATATCAGCAGCATCTCCTTGTCTGGAAGAAAAGAATTTATGTCTCACTGATAAAAAATGATCGAAAAATTACTTAAATCTGTAGAAAAGGCTGCAGTGAGTTTTTGATTTGAGTCTGACAGAAAAGGAACTGACCAACAGAATGAGTATTGTTTTCTAATCAGTTACCCTAGGGAGCTGCTAGTATTAATTTATTTTGTATGATATTAGTATGATATTAGTAAGTGATCTTATCTGCAGGCATTAGTAAATATTATAAGTAATGATATCTTTAAATTAAAATACACAGAGTGCCGTCCTTTTGATCTGCAGCATGCTCTTGCAATGGAAGCCTTGTAAGTAAAAGTAAATACGTGTAAAACTCAAGCTGTAAATATCACCATATGGACAAAAGGCAACAGCACTCTGCAGTGCACAAGGAGATACTGTGCCATTGTGCTGAACCCCAAGGCACTGTCCACAGTTAGAGCTAAAGTAAGGGTGTCACACTGCAGGGAGCCAACCTTGGATGTTTCAAAAATAAGTGCAGAGGCACCCTCTTGGTGACCTCTTGTTTGCCAATGCACTTCAGGATGGGCTAAGTTTACAAAGCTAAGTACATGCTTAAGTGCTTTGCTGATGACAGAGAGATGCCCAAGCATGCAACCAGGTTTATCTGCAACTCCTGCTTTATTAAAGCCTTTATTCAGACTGGTAATCATCCCCAGGAACAGCCTTACAGCCTGCACAGGACTCAATCCTCTCAAAGACAGACCAGTGTCAAATCAACAGCAGGTCACGCTGACGCAGCCCGCATCATTCCTGAATGCCACTGACCAAACGAAACTACTGCTGTTATTCAAATCTAGGACTGCACATGCCAACTTTATTTTGCATAACAAGACTCACTGGACTACAGAATCTATTTCCCAGCTTGCATAGCCTTACTCCATTACTGCATGATTCGATATAACTTCCTTCCACCTTTTCACTGATTATATTGTCAGAAAGAGGAGTATGAGTAGCTGAACAATCCTGGGATGAGGGGACTGCTCCAGCAAAAAGCACTTAGATCAGGGACACCTGAAAATAGAGGTTTCACAGGCAGCCTTACACGTCTCTTGGCAAATGTTTCAACTTCTACAGAAATAACACATCAGTCACAGCAGGAAGGAAAGGGCTCCAAACAGATGGTTTAGAAATATAAGGTTTGTCAGTGTAGATCGAGTCTCAATCCTCAAAGGAGGTTGTAGCCAAAAATACTATAAAGATCAGGTCATTCAGAGAGAAATATTAAATCTGGTAAACTTGTGCAAACCTGTGCATGGGGATAACAAGGGATCATTTCACTGCAAAGAATTACTTAACTTCCTGAGGCATTTGATTATCATATATAGCATGATCAATCACACTCAAGAAAACAAGTACATTTAATTTCACACAGCAGTGAATCCCACAGCTTCCCTACACAGAACTTGAAATACAGTGCTCTGTCTGACATAATGTTCTACCCACCCATCACAGTGACGCATTCAGCATCACTGTCAGTGTGTCGGTAGGGTGAGAGCCGCTACCTCGATCAAGTTATCCAGCCTGGGATGTTGCCATGTGCAATACCAAGCCCAGCGTCTCTAGAAACAGCAAGGATCCCTGCTGCAGGCAGTGATGGAGTAACATGCTGACAAGGAAAAAACCTCTTCCAGTTCCTGATCATTCTGCAGCCAACACACTGGGTTTCAATTCCAAGCAGCAGTCCAAACTTAAAATCTTTGTATTATTTTAATTCCAGGTATGTTTATTATTTAAAATAAATGTCCATTCTACAAGCAGCACTTGATCTCTACAGTATCTTCTGGCAAATCTCAATAGAAGGAAAATCGATGCCTAATAAATCCTACACATCAAGAACTTCAGCTTTTGTAAAGCCAGAGATGTTGAAGTGGAGATATACTGGAGCTAATTCGCAGTGCTTCAGTGAAATGAGGAGATAGAATAATTGCTATTATCTTACAAGTACATCTGTAACAAATAGGCTGAGTGTGTGTCCTATAAATCTTAATAAGAAGGTCTGTCTTTAATGAAATGCCTGCTGCAGAAGGGGCATGCATACACCTTAGGCTGCTCCAGGTCTGAGATGAAATGTCCCCTGCTTAAATCCAACACCTTAAGCCTCTTTATTGATGTCTCAAAATAGCATGATTGATGAGAGTCCTTCCACAGCAGGTATTGGAAACCATTGAGAACAGCAGCTGCTTCATTTCAAAGAATTAATCTTTCTGGAATTTATCATGTTATGTGTCAGCTGAAGATGTCTGTGCTGCTCAAAGGTTCTGTGGTTCACCCTCCATTCCCTCTTTAAAACAGTTTCACCTTTTAAACAGGATTTTTTACAAGAAAGAGTGATATGCAACAAATAGGACAAAACCATTTCTTGTCATATAATTCAGGACTTAGGGGGAAATCTCTGATTATTTTACAAGATTACATGAGTGTTATAATTTAAGAAACAAAAAATAGGTTCCAAATAACCAAGCAACCCTTTAACACCATCTCAGATAATTTTCTTTTCAAGGCACCCAGGGAGAGACAGGATTTCAAGGCAATCTTGTCCTTCCTAAATGCAGTTTAAAAAAAAAATAATTTTACAATGTGACCTCAAGGCATGCACCTCTTATGTTAACCTCAGTATCTGCTTTATTTTCAGAAAGGCTGACTCTGCAGAAACCTTTGTTGAAACATTCCCAGAGGGTATTGTAGATTACACTGGGACAGCTGAAATGTCCTGCTGCCAAGACAAGCAATTAAGAAAAACTAACAGAAAAAGAGGGAAAAGCAGCATCAAGAAACTTCATGTCAAGGTTAAAAATAATGGATGGATTAAATGGAACCACACTCCAATTACTTCATTTAAAGAATTTATGGTGCTTGATTTCACAGTGTAGAGTGATAGATGAAGAATTACAAAGATGAACACAGTAGGCTTATTTTTCCGTAATATTTGTTTTATGCATTTATCAAAAGCATGTGGACACTCAGCTGACAAATGGAAATGTTTCCCAACATTCCTATTTAAAAGACCCACTTAATTGGCAGCAATTTTACTGCAAACCTCTTTCAACTGAGCCATGATTTAAAAAGCCACTTGCATCTGTGCTTACAACAAAAAGGCAACCTGTAGTATATGAATGGTCTGGAATTGCTTCCCCCTGCCCTGTAACTGCCTCCTGGCCTCTTATTAGACAGTGGGACCTCATTTCTCCCCCTAAATGGGCACCTGTGTCCCATAAGCAGTGCCTCCAAGCAGAGAGTGCAGCACAGACTGATCGACAGTGAATATATTTATTCAACGTGGCAGCACAGGGTAATAAAACAAAAGAGCCTGGATGCAGAAGCTCGTGTGACCCTACAGCAGACAGTGTGTGTGACTGGAAATAAGTCACTTTCTGAATTACACGCACTTTCCCTTGCCTATGAAATGACAAAGACCCTACCTAACTTCATACTCTGACAAAGGTAAGGCCTTTTACTTCTGTTGAGGTTGTAAATGCAAAGCACTGGTTGCAAATATTGTCCCAGTTCCCTGAAACTGTTTGGCAGTATGATTGGTTTTTAATCCTAGCTGACTTTTCCATGAACACACTGTTTTCCTTGGGCTCACTGGTTCTCTCCTTCCAATCACATCCTAACCTTGAAAACAGACTGAGGTCAGTTTAATTTTAAATTGAAACTTCTAAAATCAGTGTAGTATCTTAGCATGGATTCAGCTTTTAATTAACCAGTATCTTATCTCACTCACCCTCAGATACTCCTCATTTTATTGCATTTCTCCCACTCCATCTCAGCAATGCAGAGAGATAGCAATGCACCAGCTAAACGATGGCATCAGCATTTCCTTCTCATACCAATAGGACAAATGACGTCATATTTTCACAGTCTAACCTTCCTAAACTACTTACTATTCTCAAATACCTAGAACAGCATTTCCTTCTCCCACAAGTAGGGGAGGGGAAAGAAACCCACCGATGCCAAACCATGCATTAATGTAAAACATTCTGCTTTACAGATAGAGGAGGATACGGCTGTAAATTAATTCTGAATGATATATCATAAATCATGGAATTTCCGCACCCCACACCCCCCGAATTTTCTTTCTTCTGCATTGCAGTTGAATCCTTGCTGTAACTCGTTACATTGCTGCCTGCAACTCCAGGCAGCCCACTCCAGCTGTTCATTTAATTAATAACATTCTTAATGGGATTTAGAAACAACACGTTTTAATTAGAGGTCAATTATGAAGAACCAAGCATTAATTGTGAAAAATATACAAAAATATTTTAAAGTTCATTAATCAGCTGTACTATATAATCCAGAAAGCTTAAAAACAGTCAGTGAGGTCTACAGGACAAAAATCAACATGTACCTTCTAAATGCTCTTCTCTAAGTAGGGATTGAACATGATTACCCCTCTGTGCAGGGCCTGGGGTCCTACCAAATGAAAAGTGCTCTACAACAACTGTACAGTCTAATCTCACTTGCTGTAAAAGGCACGATTCCAAAATGAGTCTCTGTGTGTTCGTTAAATCTTTACACACTGAGTCTCCACCTAAATATTTCCTCCTAGATTAGACTTCTTTCCTGTTTCATCTTTCATGTGCACATAATATTTACATCAATATTTACTATACTGAAAATAAATGCTCAAGAGGATTATATTAAAAGCTATGAAACTGAAGACATTGAAGGGCATAGAAAGATGTCGCAGAAAACATAAACATGAAAGGCTTATTATGACAATAGTTTGGTTTCTATAAAAAGTGGTGGTCAAAAATTTAAAGATTGAAATTTATTTTTAAGATTTTGGTTTTAATTTTCAATGTGCATCTGTATATACTGTGAAAGTATTCTTTCATGTACATATGTATGTATATACAATACTCATTTAATTATATATATATAATGCTATAAAGATACTATCACCTATTTTACTAGTAAAGTGGGAAATCAATCAGGCTGAAGTAGGTGACCCCACTGCACCTCTGGCTCTGCCTTTTACCAGCTCCATGCAGGACCAGCTCTAGCTACCCTTTGCTTGTCTTTGTGTCCCCAAAGGGGATGGCCATCTTTACCTTCTCTTTACAGTTCCTGGACATACTAGGATGAGAAATGCCATGAACAGTTTATCTTATGTAGTTTCAGTGCGAAATTAACTTTATTTACCAAATACACCTTAAAAAGGAGCACATTCTGAATTATTAACAAACCTCCAAGTCCCCCTCTCAGTTATTTCCAGACAATTCACAAACTACGAGAAACATAAATGGGGGTCAAGTACTAGCACTGGACACTGTCACGTCTACCCTGCATGCACATGAGATGCGGAGCCAAGGAGCCCTCAGGTGCCAAGTTTCTGTCTTTCTGACCAGGGTAAAGCAAATGAGACAGAAAAGCCTCTGTCTTCTGTCTCCTTCACCATTTATACTGGCGTCATGCCTAGAGGTGACCTGGCAAGGGACTGCTGCACAAAGCAATTCTATGGACTCACTGAAAACGACAGTTGCTGCCATACAAAAGTCACAAGCTGATGAGAGATCTAGGGATTGACCTTTCTTTTCTCCACTCGAGGGGCAAAAAGCTCAGATGAACTTCAATTAGCACAAAGCAATACCTGTGCTGCTGACAACAGAGTAATACAATTGTACAGACTTGCAAAAACACTGCGATAGCACACACTGAACTTAGCAGAGCAGCAACATAGAGGTCCCCTTCTGCCCTGTGTCACCGGAAAACAGATCTGCTTTGGCAGCCAGCACGCACACTCGAGACTGAGACACTCGGGTATCAAGATCCCAATTGTCTGTCTCTTGCAGTCACTTCTGGACTTGCAGCTGCCCTTTGACTTTTTATTTTTTTAAATAGATATTTGCTGTCAGACACGCTAATGGTTTATGCTGGGGTCAAACCACTACTGGGCTTCCCTGTCAAGCTGGTTACGAGCTGTCTTGCCATCAGCTCGGGCAAATACATGGCAGCAGCAGAGTGCTCCGTGTTAGATCAACGTCATTGATCCTCTGGGTGGTTTTTATAATTCTCCTCTTGATACGTGACAAAATGGGCTGTCATAGATGTTGGTATCTTCAGCAAAAACACCTGCAATAAACGACCAGGCCACTGAATGAGGGCTTGGGTTACCAGAAGGACCCCTGAATTTTCAACCCTTACATTTGCATTACTAGGCACTTTGGCCCAGCACCAATACAGATAAGAGACAGACTGCCATTGAGGTCAATGAGAACTGTCCTCTTAATTTTAGGGGACAGGATGTGTGTCCAAAAAATGCATAAGCAAGTTGTAGGAGGTACTTTATAGTGTCTTTCCTCTGGGAGACAGCAACATCCTTCACTCAATGCCAACTACCTCATATTCACCTGTCCCAGCACATGGCAAAATCCACATCTTAGCTTACCCAGTTATAACCAGCTCCTGTGCTCCAAGTTTTAGTTCAAAAGTAACTTAACCAAAATGCTTCAAGTCTCACTGGTTTTCTGTGAAACAGAGTTGTGTAAACTCTATGGCAAGATGAAACAGTGCAGGACAGACTGAGCAGAGTGAGAACTTACCAACCCTTCAGAGCAGGTTTTGGGAAGCAACTTGCAGGAGCAGAGCTTTAAAAGGCAAAGGAGACTGGATTCCAGTAAGTCTAATTTTGCCTTACCAATTTTCTGCTGCGGGTGGTATAGGTGGGGAAGAATAAGATGTACTCATTTCCTTCACAAAACATGATCACAAATTACCCTTCTAATGTTTTGTCCTTCTTAGCAGAGATTGAGGTAGCAATTTATTGTAATTGATGATACTGGGGAACTTAAAAAACCTGTTCTGAACAGCTAGAACCACTTCCACCAATTCATTAGGGTTTGTCTGAACGAGGATACAGATAAAGAAATACTACCTGGATCTCTGATTTCCTTCCAGGTTGATGGACTGAATGAAAGAATTTAAATACCAGGTTCTGGTTTTACTGGTTATTTGGTTTAATCAATTTTAGATTATATTCTATAAGCAATAAAAGATTATTTACTTATCTGTTTATTTTATTAAACTGCTTTAAATATATTAATGCTGTAAAACTCAATTATACTAGACACATTTGTAAAGTAAGGGAATGTCACCTGAAAGGTAACTGCAGTAAATTTGCTATATGGGCCACATCAGGAAACTTAGAAAAGCTTTGCCATTTCCCAAATAAGGGTCTCCAAATCAGTAGGAGTCAAGAGTAATAAACGTCATTTATTGAGCTAGAACTATCTGAAATTATTAGACATCTCGTAAAATCTCCATAAATGACAAGCCAGCAATGTCAAAGCAACATACAACCCTACTGACAGCTATTTTCTCTCTCAGACACAGGAACTTCTAGTCTTTAAACCAAAATAACGCGAGATACAACCCAGCAATGATTTTTACTCCAAAGTTTCTTGTAGCTACCTACCCTATTTGCATTAAGTTAAAAGATGACACTTCGCTACTATGACTGCAGAGATGTTTATACATTGAACTACGATTTAGACTGGCAGGAAACTGAAACCAAATGTTGCAACACATTAGTAGGACAGCATACAGCTTTGTCCTACTTTGGGATACTCCTGACAAGCTCTTGAAGGTTGAAGAGATCTGTGTTAGACAGAAGGTCCAGCCTTATGTACAAGAAGAGATGAATAATAAGTATTGGCACCGTGGCAAGAGAAAGTCTCAGTTGCAGGAACAAAACAGTTGCATATCGCAATGTTGTCAAATACATTAAGTTATTCTGTAAAAGTTCTCTCAATCTGGCAATTTGTTAAAATTACCATGCAAAGTTGACCTAACACATGTTCAGACTTTGAAATCACATATACCACCCCTCTTTAAATTTAATTCTTATAAACTGATTTCACTATAAATTCAATTAAACCTACTGACCAAATATCAACCTGCAAGTGCCCACCACATGAACACAGCGGTGTTTCACTAGGCAAGACAGGGGTTCAGTATCGGTTCTGAGAATGTCTTCATTAAAGTACTAAGCAGAAACAATCAATTTCTAACAAGTTATAGTGGGTATCAGAAACCATTATACTCTGGAGAAGCTACATGCATCTAATAGTTAGTTTTTTCAAAGCTAGTTCCACTGTCCTTCCTTGGCACTATATTGTGCTGCATAGACAATAGCTCCTTTGTCTGCAGAGAAGCAGGAAAAACAATCACCCCTGCTAGGAAGGGAAATGGAGACTGAGCCTCAAAGATGAATTGAGCCATTGGGATAAATAGATGCAACTCTGCCGAAGACAACGGCAGCGAGCCCGCAAATATCAATGGTGAATTTTGTTGTTATGTTGTTGTTGTTTGGTTTGGTTTTTTTTTAAAGAAAAAAAAAAGAAGAGATTGAGCAGTTTCCCTACTAAGGGCAAAAGTATATCAAAGACAGGCTTTCTCTGCAGAAATGAATACACTATTCTGAAGACATGGATGAATTAGACAACTTCCCACAGCATTTTTCGTTACAAAACTTTGAAAAGAGAACAAATTCTCTGCAGTGGAGAACATTTAAACTGAGTGGGTTATGAGACAGCTCGCTCTCTACTACAAGTGAAGTCATCCAAATCGGAAGGTTACTCAACTAAAACATCAGTTTAGTTCAGGGGTATGGCTTGCAATTTTTACACACAGCTCTGCATCTTTGAGAGATAGTGCAGCAAAATGTCAGGTATAGATATCAATTGATCAATTGATTATCAATTAATGCTCTGCTCCCGCAGCTAATTTTAGCACATGGTAAATTGTGGTAAATACACCAGAGAAATTTATAAAACAACACATTACAAACAAAGGCTTAGTGTATTTACAGAGTAAACAGTACATGGTATGGGGAAACCAGTCTATCAAACACTGAAACAGGCAGGTAGGTTAGAACAAAAAAGTTGCTCAATAGCAATGTTGAAAATCAAATTATAGCCAGAAATTAAAGCAAATTATACTCCTAGCTGAAACTGCAGCATAAATGAACCTCAGCATCCAGATCTGCAATTAATTTTCTTTACTTTTTATTCTAGTATCTCCTTGGCCACCCTAAGAGCCATTTTCCATTCTCACCCACGCCAGCAGTTGCCCTTCTCATGACTTCAAGACAGACCAGCCCACAGTTTTTAATTTTTTTCAGTATTAGAAAGCACTATCTTGAGTTGAAACTCTTCTTTTCAATGTTTCTTACTGATGTTTGGATTTCATTACAAATATTTACATCAAACAATAATCCTAAATTATATTTCATGTTTCCCAGCAGTTCTGGGGCAACTGACACACAAGATCATTTTTTCCTCTACTCTTGCTGGATTTTCAATTTGCACACATTTAATAAGAGGACCGCAATCCATTAGGGATGGAGTTAAAATGACTGCCATTAGTTATTTATTGATTTACTATACAGAGTAGCAAGGTATGAGAAATAGACTTTTTGCTTTTCACTGGCCCATAAAATTGCAGTAATAATCTAAAACAACATTGCTTGAAGCTTTTACATGTTCTTCAGCTATTCTGAAGCAGACAATCTTCCCCATCTCATTTTGTCAATGAGCAGTTTAAAAGACGCTGTATCCATTTGTTATCCACTTAACAGCTGCCAAGGCTAAGTAAGTATATACATGAATATATACATATCCTAAAATGACCAGAAAAATTACTCCTGCTGTCAAAGGCAATGCAGGGCGCAACTGAAAAGATAAGACAACCTGCTCCTATTGAATCAGGTTTTTCATTACTCACCGCTAAAGAGCTCTTCACCTTTTAATATTAATACAAGGAAACCCAATCACTACATTGTCTTCGATGCTGGTTCAAATCTGTTCCACTGACAAACTAAATAAAAGCTACTTTACCATTTACCTTTATTGTTTCAAGATTCTTTCTTAAATAACAACCAGCTCTGTTTCCTCACCTATCCTGTCAAAGAAAGTTTATCCACTGCTATTTTTCATCTTTTTTTAACCCAAGGGAGTTTTACAATCATGCCCTAGTGAAAACATCATTATTAAACATCCCTAGTACTTAACATGCATTTTATGGGGCATGAAAGTTGCATAAAGCAGTACAAGCAAAATTAATGTTGAACATGTTGATAACTTGGCTATGAAGAACATCAAACACTTAATCATGCAATTAATAATTATACCAAGCACATCATAAGATAGTGCAGCATTTATAATATCTCCCTAAACTAAATGCAGATCTCCCCTGTGCTCACTCCTTTCATCTTCCAAGACTTCAGGGGAAAATTCTTCCCTGTGCAGAAGGTTCGTGCAAGGCCTACAGGCCCCTTATGCCTCTATTTTTCACCTGCATTCACTGGGGTCCCCAGGCCATTTCAAGAGCTTTTTTTAGTACCAGTTCCTCCCCAGCCCAATTCTGTTGAAGTCAAAACTTTGCCAATTCAGACAAACCAAGGAGCTGGGTGTTTAAGGGAGCATGAAAGCACTGAAAATTTGCAGCAGAGAGCCTTAGTGCATACAACTAAGCCAGCCGCAGTCATGAAGTACCATCTTATGGCCTTCCACATAGTTTATCCGGCTTATTGCCGGATAATTAATAGGAGGTCAGGATACAAGATCTTGCAAGATCACATCTGAGTGGAAGGTGCCACTCCATTATTTGACTCCTCAGCACTTCAGCTGCTCTGCACTTGGAGGTTTTGTAGGCTATCTCAGCTGCAACAAGCATCCCCTTAACACAAAACATGAAAATCCCATGCAGAGGTGCAGCAACACCTCCTCCTCAAGGTTATAAACCAAACTGATTTTGTTACCTCTAACAGCTCCATGGTTTTACAAAATATCTGTTACTGGCTTGCATCACCAGTTACCTACACTCCCGTTGTCCTGAACAAGTCCTAATGGAAGGTCCAATTTGAAAATGCAAAATTAACTGGACAGAGCAGCAGGTCATGCATGCTCATACAGTCAGTGGAGAAAGAAAATATTCATTCAGTACATTATTACAGTGCTCCAAAGACAAACTTGCTCAGGACACAAAGGAATTCAACAGATTCTCAGGAAGCCAATTAATTATTTCTGGAGGTTTTCCAAGCTTATTAGAAAAAAAGAGTCAGGACTAAAACTCATTCAAAGACAAATCCCGGCTGCAGTTTTAAGATGTTATCATCATTTACTTCCTTAATGAGACAGTATTTGTCTGGAAAGAACACAAAGTTCCAGGCAGCTTGAATTTCTCTGGAAGTGGCTTTCAAATCAGTCACTGTAACAAGAGACTGAACGTCAGTGTTCAGTGAACCCTCCAGGCAGACCCTGCATGTACACTGTGGGCTAGGCCTGTAGTTGCAGAAATTGGCCCATGTCCTCAAGTGTGCTGATTTACACTCCTGGAAATTTGGTTTCATTGGCTTGGCTGTCCACCACATTGTACTGGTATAATTCTGAGTCATGCCTGCCGAGCCCAGCTAATGTGAGAGCTGCTAGATCCATCTTGACTAATAAAAACATGAAAAATCAGCCAGAAGGAAAAAAAAAAATCATAAACTCAGCTATTCAGTTAATAGCTAAGGAAGCTTAGCTATAGCACACTGGTTCTTGCCAATCCATATTCAAGAGAGATCATTCCCAACACTTCATCACAGACGGATCATTACATTATATGTTACATGTATCATGTATGGATTCCAGCAGGTATTTAACCTTGCTGAACTACCTCTATCACTTCACATCACCTCTCTCCAAACTATTTTTTTTTGAATGCACTAGGTTTCCTTTTGATCTTGGATTTTGACTAGATTCAAACTAATCCACTAAGCTGCAATTTAAAAGACACCATTAAGACAATCGCACGCACAGATCAAGGATCAGGATCCATGTGATCTTGTTACACTAACTTTACCATGTTAAGAACTGATAACCATTAAACCGAAAAGTACTAGACCAGACAACAGCAGATCTACCCCCCCATTCATTTCACAGACTTTGGCTGAGACTTTTAAACAGATAATGCAAGTTTAGTGTTGAATAAGGCTCACATTGCACTGCCTTCAACATGGCAACCAAAGTAATTTAAGCAGCAGTGCTGTTTTAAGATGATTTGATATTGCCCTTGAATCTACGATGCAGACGCCAAGCTTTGCATCAGCTATTTGAGTGGAACGTGCTTCTTACAAACACTGCAGTGATGAAATCAGATTGTGATGTAACCACAAATTAACGTCACTTCCAAAACAATCCGCCAACCTGAGACACTGCTGTTGTGTGGCTAAAACTTCAGAACTGAAATAACAAGCCCTGGCCTCCCTCCCTGCATGCTGTGCTGCTAAGGACTTGAACCTTTTCCTTTCAACCCTCTATTTGCTCAGTCCAGCAGCTGTTGGGGGCAGGCACTGTGTTTGCACAGTGACTAGTGTGGCAGACTGAGTCCAGAGAGAAAAATTTTCTTTCAAATTTATTTTCAGCTCTAAAAATGCAAATAAATCACATGCTCAAAGTCTTCTTGGTTACAATAAAATATAAAAACAAACTCAGCCTCTTCTATTGAGTGACTGACTGAACAGCAGTCCCAGCTGGATGCTGTCATTCAGCATAATTGCCCTCTTTCCACTGCAGAGCATCAGTGCAGCCTATTAGGAATACGGCAGGGATGACCACATTACCTCATGGACTGCTACACTGCACACCTTCCAAATTCATATACCAGTCCTCAGGGTCTGGGGCAATTTATTGTCCTTCAGATTGCATCTGAGCACATCCCAGCTGCCTCCTTTAGTGTTGTGGGGGTTTGGGTTTGGGGTTTTTTTAATTCTTTTTAATTGCATTCTGTCAGCAGTGGTGATCTCTGGGCCAAAGAAAGAACAGTTATGGGTTCCAGGTTCATTTTTTAATGTAAAACTGTTCCTGTTCCTATTAAACAGTTCTTGAAACACAATGCTTAAACTCTAGAGTTGGGAGCTGGAGTACAGCACTGAAGGACAGCACTAAGAGCTTGCACAGAATCTGGGATTCCTTTGGCATTAATTTCCAGTTCTAAGCTCTGTGGTTGTCTTTACTTCATATATAGTGAGCAGGACTGGAAATCAGTCCCACTGCAGCTCTGGGTATAAGGTGATTTTTTTCTTCTCTCTGTTAGCTTACTCAGCTCTAGATTTAGTTATAATTCCAAATACGAACTTAAGAGGGAGGCTGAGTACATAAAACCCTCAAGATCCTGGGATGAGATGGTTGCTTAATTCCCATCTGTGTACTATGTATGCTCAGAACACATCTGCAAACTAAGAGCACTGCTTTCAAATGATTTTGAAATGTCAATCTTCAGTTCCTGTTGCACCTTGGCTTTACCAAATACAAGTCACAGGGGCAAAAGAGACTAAATTGATGTTCCATTATTGTCAGGCAAGCATTGACTGACCTGCCATAGCTTGGAAAGGGCTGATATGAGAAGCCCTGGGCCTTGGAACACAGAAGCCCCTTAGTAGAGGGTATAAATGTAGCTGCAGCACACTAATTGGGAGAAAATTACTCATTATTAGTTAATAATCTAATCAGGTCCTTAATACTGTATCTAACAGTATGCCATCT
The DNA here is from genome assembly GCF_947461875.1 of Haliaeetus albicilla. NCBI lineage: Eukaryota > Metazoa > Chordata > Aves > Accipitriformes > Accipitridae > Haliaeetus > Haliaeetus albicilla. Next base: position 39,927,078 of record NC_091495.1, read on the forward strand.
TTGGGCATATTCAGCCCAATGGCCTTTAATATTGCAAACTGCTTTGCATTCATAAGAGAAAGGTGCTTTAATTAATGAGGTTTCACAATATGAAATGGAAAAAGAATTAATAGTCACACAACAATAAAAGCAAATACAAATACTTCCCCGTGTGGCTCAAAGCTCCAGGTGAGTCGAGGCACTTTATTCTAATTGTATCTATTAAACAGGTGCTGCAAAATTAGATAATCCATATTCATTGTAGGTCAAATTCACCCAAAGCCTGGGAGCCCCAGAACACTTAAGTGACAGTGTGAAGCCTTAAAGGGGTAAACTAAAGATCTGGATTGTTAAAAGGATCACCAGTTTTACCACCTTTTCACTGCTCCACAGCAGAAAGACTCATTCACCTGCATGCAGAATTAGCAGCTTCATTTTCAAGCCTCATGTGTTTGGCACTACATAGCTATCTGTGCTTCATACACGCATGATTAGTCAGGAGGCACAGAGAAACCACGCTGTTGTTGTTCTACAGTCACACAGCAACTGACACAGCCTTGTCCGGCTGCTAACTCATATTCCTCTCTCATCCTCATCCCAAAACTATTTCTTTCCCCCTTCCAGCAAACCAGCTCCAAACCAGCTACATTTCCATTCAGAAGTAATACTTATGCTGATGCCTTAGCTCTTGTGCAAGCTTTTCTGGACTAATTACTGTTATAAAATTCCGTAGCTAATCCTTACATTCAAGTTTAGGAATCGAAGATTTTTGCTGAAGGACTCGAAGTCATTAAAGACAGATTTCCTGTTTGATCTAGGCATACAGAAGCTACATCAAGGTACCAACTTTTACCCTCCCGCATTTCCATTACTCACATGTAATGTGCAATGCACTGCAAGAAAAAATATGCTAATGAAAGTCTTTTACAATCACATTCAATGCTTTTATTCCCCCCCCGCCACAATCAGAAAAAAAGTCGTTAGAAGAAAAGTATTAGCATAATTTGCTAGCTGATCTTTAGCTGCCATCTTTTTCGTGTACTACTGGAATTTCCAGAAGAGGAAAAAAGCAAGAATAAAGTTAATGTATTGCATTTATAAAAGCAGAGAAACTTAAAAATATTTGTCATCTCATGGGACAGAAAGGTTATAGTTTTTAGAAAGATATTCAATAATTTTTTACTCTGTCCTTTCACGGAGCTTTCTATTCCAAGATACTTCAGAACTTCGAATTATGTCCCAGTTTGCTCTCTAAATGTCATTTTTACTGCATTCAAGCACTGGATGGTGTTCAATTCAGGAAAATAATAAAAGAAAGTACTTATAGTCATCTCTAGCAGAAGATAAAGTCTGCAACCAAGTCCTCAAAGACAGACCGTTTTGCCCACGGGAAGCTAATGGGACTCTGCGGGGGAACAACGGTTCCTCTGGACAGTAATCCAAGCATGTCACCATTCAAGTGACAGAAAGGCACTGTCCAATACTGGCCTTTGATTAAGAAACAGCCATCCCATCTGGCTTTGATTTATTATTTATCCCACTATCAACATAGCAGCATCAGTCTCTGCAGCTTAAATCTGGCTCTGCTATTCTGCACCTAGCAGCAGGAAAAGATACTGGAGTACCTCACTAGATAATCAGTACTGCTGAAATAAAACAAATTATGCCATACTTGTTTCACAGACTGATGTAAAGTCATCCAGGTTTTCCTGTACTGTTTGTGCATGAGCGTGCTTAAGTTTATTGTGCCCAGATTCAGGCACCCAGGTGCAGATTTATTAGCCCATCACCAGGATTTACAGTCACTAAAAATGCAGACATCTCTTGCAGCTTGTTGAAAGGACACGGATATCCACCAGGTGAGATGCATGGCTGGTAGGATACAATCCAGACTTTCTGTACTGGAAAATAATGGTTTGTGATTATAAGGGAAATGCTACCTACACTGCACAAAAGCTCCCTGTGAAAAAATGGATTTTCTTCTAATAGGGAGTGTGACTTGGACACTAGATGTGAATAGTATTTCCAGAACTGCCACTGATCTGCAGAATGACCCTGAGCAAATCTTTTGACTTCTTTCTGCATCAATTACCTTCCTTTCCCAGTCTTTGCCTGTCAGCTCTACTTAAGCCAGAAGCTCTCAGCCATAATGTCTCTCCACCGTATTCCATCTTCAGATGGCCCATAGTGAAAGTATAACACAAGTTCCCATTCTATAGGGGATACTGAAATCATTAAGGTTTCCACCTCACTTCAAAGCAAGTTGCTAGGGAACACGACTATTCCCAGCTGCTTTGACATCATCCTGAGGGATAAATTTTGTCCCAAGGTACCATGTGGTAAATTAAGGTTAATTCCAGTGAATTACACCAATGTATAATTGGGTTTAGAATTGGTGAGCTCGAGTTTAGTTTTACCCTAGGATACATTAAGCATAATTCCACTGAGGCCAGCATAATTAGAGTATTGTAAAAATAGCGCAAGGATGTAAGAAAGCCCCTGAGGCTGTGAAAAGCACAGGAAATTGGAGAATTCAGAACTATATCTTAATATACTGATCGGGGGGGGGGGAGGGATTTAAATGTAGGCAGGGCCTGCTTGGCAGACGGGACAGAAGCAAGTAGCAGTGTTTCGGTATAGATTTTCCAGTTCAGGGCAAATTCATTTATACAAGTAGACAGAGCAATTCTGTGAAGCTGGTGGACTAGTCTCGTTAGACAGCTATGCAACTGAGCTCTGAATCTGGCCACCAGTTCTGTTGCTGAAAGCTCTTATTATCAGATAACACAGTTTCATTTTTCCTTTCTGCATCATCAGCTTTCAGCTTCCTTCCTCTTACATCTCTCTACTGGGTTTCTGAATTCCATTCAATACTGCATTAACAAACATACATTATTGGATTATATATATTCTCTACACACGAGGCATTGGAGGGTTTTCTGATGTTGAGAATGGCATTTTGACAAGACTGTCTGTAGAGGCATTTAACATTTCTTAGAATTGCCATTTGAGAATAATTTTTTCCTAGTACAAAGAGGGGGAGGAAAGAAAAACAACTGCAGCACTGTTGATTGTGGGCATAATCTGCAGGCTGATGTCAGATCTGCTCATGCTGACCTAGATGTCCCAATGGACTTTCTAATTCATGCTGCAGATACTGCAGAGATATGGGTGGGGTTTTTTATATGGGAAAAAAAAAAATCTACTGTAGAATAAAGAGATTTAAAGCTACAACCACACCACTGCCCAGTCAGAGAGCTCATGGGTCTGCTGTGCCTTTGAAGAAATTTACTTAAGTTAGACTTCTATTATGCAGGTTAATTTTAAAAATCATCCTAGAGACTGCTTTTTTACTTCTGTTTCATACGGTTCAAAATAAATTGGTAACATTTAACAAACAAGAGATATAACAGAGCATGCAAACATGGTATAGCAACCCCATACATTCACGTTCTGCTACAAGCAGAAGAAACAGAACCCAAACTTGCTACACTGCTTTCAGTTTTAATGCATTTTTAGTAGGGTTTCTGTGTTTGTTTGTTTTAAAACAAATGAGGCTTATGCAACCATGCTGTGAGCATAGCCCTACAGCTGGCAGGTCAGCCTGTCAGACACTAAAGTATACGCACTCTTTAAAATATTGTAGCCCAGGACTGGCAACTTAAGAGAATGATTAACCTGCAATTTTTCTCGTGTTATTAGCTTAAAATCTTTCTATACTCTGGGGTATGGAAACGCATTGAGCATCAGTGCCTTGGGTGCAAAGCATTCCTGTTTCCTCACCCTTGTATGAGCATGGCTCTCCTGCCATCTTGCCTGGATTCTCCATAGTACCAACTGCACAGTACAATTGCCACACCTCAAAACCCAGACTGCCTAGGTCAAACTTAATTGAGTCAGTTAACTCTATTGGCCACTTGGCAGATTTGACAAAAGGTGCTTATTCCTACAAGTTTTCAACATAATGTTGGGCAGAGATGAAATTTCATCTTATAATGCCTACACTGAGAGACTTACTCCAGGCACAAGCACAACCCTTATGAGATCTTGCAGAACCTGCATAAAGGCGCCGCCATGACGACAACAAGGAGGGAAACAGGCTTCGTTAGCTAACCCAAACCCTGCATTTTTTTCATGTAGTAACAATTGTGTTTCCCAAAGCACCCTATGAAAGCGGAACACAGCTTCTAGATTCCTTCAGCAGACTGGTGTACCTCTTCAGGCCCTTCAGAATAACAAATCAAAACCCTCAGACAAGCTTAGTCTTTCTTAAGCTTAACTACTCACCAGAAACCCTGCCTGGGACTCAGTCCTCAGGTGCTGAGCCACAGTAAGTGGTATCTAGAGTAATTATTGGAACATAAACCTAGATGCATCTTCTACACAGTGTAAATGCTCCCGGGATTGATCACAGGTAAGCATCAAATTTAATCTAAAAATTCAAACTTCTTCTCAAAGCTAAAATTGATTTATGGGCAACTCCTCTGTTTCTCTTTCTTTTGCCAATGTTATTTGCTAGCCTTAAAAGCTCTTCCCCCTCCAGGCTTACCTCCATTCTATATAGACAGCATATCTGTATCCCTTCTTATCCTTAATTTTCTGGGTTAAGTAAGCAGGGACTTGACTAGCGCAGTTTAAGAATTAAGCTTTCCATAGAATAGGATCTCCATTCTCCTGATTTACTTCATAGCCCTTTTCTGAACCTTCTCCACTTGGTCTATGGAGTAAAGTTAAAGCAGTACACCATGAATATCAGTGACTGCAGGGCATGAGCCAGCATTTGTCAGCACAAAGTGCCATCAGTTTTAAAAAGCACTGAACAAAGCTCTTGTAACCCTCTAGAAACTTGACCGCCAGACACAAAGACATTGCTAGGGAAGATACGAGCAGGTAAGCAGAGTTTGCAGTTTCTTATTTGGGCAATAGCAAGTTCCCATTTCTCATTCCCTGGATTGGTGTTCCACTTAGGACTATATATCTCCTTATACATATCCACTGGCACCACAACCCATGGAACCAGCACCGATGCGCACCAATGCAAAGCAGAAATACACCTTCAGAATAGCAGCATCAGGCATTGAACTTGGGTTTCATTTTACCAGACAAACAGAATACTACTCATCGACACTCAGGACTGACCCAAACCCACAAGAATTTCTTGGCAGGACTGTGCTAATAACTGTGCAGTGCTAATTATAATAACTAATGGGCTGACACCACACTGCCTTTGTGTTCCAATTAAATTCTACCACCACTTTGGTTTTTAGCACATAAAAATGCACACTGTATTTTGGTTTTTGAAAACAAAATGCAAGCAAAGAAACAGGTCCACACTAAGATATGATGAGGGAAAAAATACAAAGGAAATACCATCAGCAAATCCCCAGTATCATCAAATGAAAACGCTATTTTAAAGCAACAGAATAACCTTACAAACTCAAGCAAGGTAGGAGCACTGCTGTTTGGTATAGTTTATTGTGATAGAGGCTTTTTCTTGTTCCACTGCAGAAAAGAGATCCTGTTGGAGTGATGCAGCAGGTACAGAACATAGCCAGAATAAACCAGGGTGCTTCTCCAGCCTATTCACTTTCTGCCCTCAGACAAGGCATTTAAAAAATTAGAGCTTAGTGATTATTGCAATTAATGCAGCCGAAGTGATCACTCACTGCCTCTAGGATTGAACTGGGTTGTTTATGATGTCTGGATATCCAGAGCCTTGTGGAGTGTTGTTTCATTCCCTTATAGCTAAGTAATGGTAATTAAAACCTACCTCATGTTTGTTTTAATGTAGCCGATCACTGATTTTGTGTGTGTGAAAAAACTGGGCAGCAGATGAAAAACAGTATGCTTGCTTTTTTTTAGGTGCAACTAAATCCACTTTGCCAAGATAAATTATTTAAAAAAATTGCAATGCGATGTCCCAATCATCCCCATGCTCTAATCCAGTGTGCAAATTGCCATCAAAAACATATGGTAGGAACAGATGGGAGGGAACTTCCTGTAAGCCACAGGAGAGAGGGGGAAAAAAAAAAACACCCTAAAAATAAAAAAATAAAAACACTTATTGACAATTTACACTTACAAACCAGCTCAAAAAAAAAAAAGGGGAGCAGGCAAGAAGACATCCATATAAGGATGTGCAGGTAGAAGTTACAGCTCTATGTATCAGGAGAGGGTGGACATATCCAGTGAACAGTGCAGTGAAATCCAGTCACAGGCAAACTGGAATTTGATCTTGGACAATGCAGAAGATGTCTGGATTTCACTGTCTTCACTAGAAGCAGAGAGCTCTCAAACCTGCAGCATTAACTTCTAATAAAGGAGCCGACGTAACTGTTACACTAATGTAACCAACTTCTTCCCACCTTTGCATTTGCCACCTCAGATTGCTTTTTCTGATCGTGAACTTCAGTTGCATAAAAAATTTAAGGCTCATCTTGGCAGATGTACCATCCCTTCTGTTGGCTAACACTGTAAAAACTATGAAGCATGAGACTGCAGATCCTTTAGTCCAAAACTGGTCACAGAACAAACTAAATTATGCAAGACCTCAGGCAAGCCCCGCCACACTCTGGACAGGATACATACCGGATCTCGAGGACACAGTTTGGGACCACTGCTGACTCTCTGGGTTTTACAGTGATCTCAGGGAGAGGGAATGAGTGAAAACTGATGTAATGGGAAAGAAGGTGACTTACCCAAGTGCTACAGTTGGGAATGAACACAAGATTCCCTTGTATCTGAAGTCAACGCCCTAGTCATTGAGTTCTACTGCCTTGTATACCCAAATTAGCAAAACACCATTGGATCCAAGGACTGACACATTTCTTAACAATAAGTGCATCTTATAAATAGGTATTCTAAAGATACGCATATGACAGACTCCCTCCATCAATCTTACCACAAAGGAAAATAAGGTTTAAAATCTTCTACCCAGGAGTCTTTCCATGTATTGTCTCTTCATTTTGGCAACTCTCATCCAAGAGAGCATTACATCATGTGGCTGGATCCTTTAGCCATCAGTATGGGAGCAAGCATCCCATAGATCTGAAAGCCTGCAATACCTCTTAACAGTGCCTCTGAATATGCAGTCTGTTCTCTCAGACTAAAATTAATAGCCTTATTGGCAGGATGACTCAGGGAGCTGTAGTTAGGCTTGTCTCGTCTCCCTGCATTTGCAATGAGATTTCCCTGATTTATTTTATCTGCAGTAATTAAGGCAGCCTTCTCCCTCACTACCACTACACTGTGAAGATTTAAAAATAACACAAGAAACAGCAGTAGGCTAGACAAACGGATCAGCAAGAAAATTGCTCTGGGCAGTTAAAATTTCACCTTAATATACATAGAGCAATTTCTGCTGCTTAGGAGCCCTCCCTGCCTGTAAGATAGCACAGCAGAGCTTGCTGTGCTGGGGCAAGGAGGCTGGCTGGAGCCCAACCCTGCAAGTGGAACTAATCCCAAGGAGCACTGCTTTTATTTTGGGGTAGCAGTCCTCAGCACCCTGCTAGACAAGGCTGCTGTGCCAGGCAATACCGAAGACTGATCACTTGATATTGCAATTGTTGCATAAACAAGAAAACTTCAAGGTGTCTTCTAAAAAGAGATAATCATAGGTTGTAATTTCTGCAGTATTACAAGAGTTTTGTCCTTGTGGAGGAAGAGTCACTCCCTCCCTCTGAGGCAGCTTGATGCTGGGAAACCAGAGTTGCTGCTGCAGCAGCCACTGATTTGCTCTGTGCTTTGGGGAAAATCCCTTTCTCATCTTTGCAGCCCTGTTTGGAATACGAAATGCAGCACTAGCATGACCAAGCTGCCTGCCTCCCCTGCAGACACACCCATTCAGAATAAGACTGCTTAGGTGCAGCTTCCACTGCGCGGGACCTGCCAGAAGACTCATTAGTAAGAATCTGCGTCAGCTTAGACTAGCCCTGGGACAAAAGGGTAGACACAGCTCCCCTCCACAGACTTCTCAGAAGCAATGAGGGAAGGTAAAACAGTGCAAGATCCCCAACTACAGAGTACTGCAATTGTGCTAAATTTTACACTACGCTTAATCCCAGCAGCAATTTTAACCCTTTATATACTTTCTGGGCCACAGAGCCATATGCAATTCAGTGATGGGCTCAGAGCCCCGAGGCTATGTATTATAGATGTGCCTACTGCACCAAAGCCTTGACAAAACTCTGCAGGGCTGGATCCCACAAGGAAGAACAGGCACGTTTCTATCTATTTTGCCTTGGAGATGGGCTCAGGATTTCTTTCTCTCATAGCCTTTTTCCCACTAGTTCCTGCTTTCTCCTACTTTCTTCACTCTAAGAACTATTTCAGGCACTTAACAACTCAGCTAATTATGGGAAGGAACCACACCGCAATCTCTTGTGCTAATGAAGGATTTTGTAATTTTCTGGAACTCTGCTGTGAATGCTGCAGCATCCGCTCCCTGTCTAGTATAAAAAAACCCCATCTTCCTGGATAAGTACCAACTGAAACACACACTTGCTTAATGCTGCAGTCAAGGTCAGGCAGACTGTAATAAAAATATAATCACCAAGAACTAAACAATAAGTACAAAAAGGAACACTGTAGACTCACAGATAACCTTGCCTCTTACACTCTGCTCTGCCTGACTGATATTTCATATCCCAGAATAAACCACATTCAGTTATCCAAGGGAAAAAGGCACTTAGAGCGCTTGCCTTAATTTTCATACTGACTTCACAGATACATCCAAAGTGTCTCCAGGAAAGAAATTATTTATAAGGTTCATTACAAACTCCTCCACTCTGTGGAACTGGTTCTCCAATGCTCTGCAGCTTGTGTTGTCATTTACACCAAAGCAATGTGCCATTCTACTAATTTACTTCCAGTTTACTCACGCCCTACAGGGGCTGAAGAACTTTGTATAGTGGAAGGACAGCAGCGGTGTTACCTCTGGACTCAATCAGCTTCACCTGAGCAGTTTATGATTTTTAACAACCTTTTGACTCACCATGTTACCTTAGAAGATGCACATCCTATTTGTGTGACAGATGTGGCTGAAAGCCTGCATGCAGCGAGTCAGAGGAGAAGAGACAACTTCACACCATTTCAGCTTGTACTGACTCAGCACCAAGCGCTTTTTGCTCCATTTACTGTGCATAGCATTGAAGTGCAATTTTAAGTAGTATATTAGCTACATGAGCCATCAGTTCTCTTGCTTCAAGGCAGAGCTGTCAGGAAGGAAATACCCACCTTAATAGAACTACATACAAAATTACGTTCAATGCCTGAAGGTCTGTTTGTCTCCAAAACAGAAGCAGCAAGTCAGGTGCACAAGTGGGAGCTTGACCCTGGCTTGATCATTCCTCTGTGGCCAGAATGGTTATTTCCATGCATGGAGCCATACCAGAATTCAAAGCCCACGCTTTTACTGTGAACGCTCACTGCACCTGTACAGCAGAAAGCAATCAGAAAAATAAAATAGGAACTGGATAATAAATAGCTGAGTGAAATTATTTCAATAAAAGGGTTCATAACAAAGAGCTCTGGGTTGTATTTCATTAGTCATCAACTAAATATGGATTAAAGTAGTGGCAAACTGAAAGATGCCCAGTATATCATCAAGGAATCTCACCGGCTGCTAGAGGATTATTATCCTTTCATTACAGTAATTAGTTTGATACATAGAATAATTCAATATCTGCATGTGCATCACAACTGTGGCAGATAAGCGCCTGCCTTTCTTCTGTCTCCTCTTTTTTTTTGCTCTACAGGTTATGGATTAAACATCCAAGATTGTCGCAGGTAAGGAAGCATTTTGTTCAGAAAACTGATTTGCAGTATGTTTCTCAGAAGATTTGCCATCTTTCAGAAACACAGATTCAGGTACATTTTCTAACCACTAAAGCTGTTGCCTCTGGCAGCTTCCCCATCCCTACCACATCAACAGAGCCCAGACAACACCAAGAATTTGGTCAGCTCAGTACCCAGAACCATGGGAATTAAGGCCAGCATAGATGGAGAGGGGGAGCAGGGGAGGAAGGTGCTTAAAGACTCAAACTGTGTGTTTTCAGTGGAAGAACACAAATATACCTTGGTCGCTTCTAGTTTATTACTTTCCATCACAAAATAGACCTCTGCTGGTATAAACTGATGAAAGTCCCTTGTGTTCAGTGGAGCTATATGACTGACACCAGTCAAAGAAACATTATTCTATATTTAGCCACTATAAGATGCAAAAGCAGTAGGTAAGGCAGCTAGATTTATACCCAGCCATCTGCAAAGCATCATACAATTTTTATAGCATTGATCCAAGGCTCTGAGTCCCCTTTAGTACCCTTCCCTCAAGCTCACTAAATTCTTCCAGGCTTTACAGTGTTTTTAATTTGTACACTGCAAAAGCACAAATGCTTTCCATGAAAGTTGTATCACATGGATTAACATTTCCTAAGATCACTAATGGTGAAGTAAAGCATGGCCCTGAACTCAAGGCAACAACAGCCTCAAGTCTTTATTTCTAATTCCCATTACAAACCTTCAATTAGTTTCCTGGAATCTTTTTCTTCCTCCCAACCCTGATGAATAGCAGGAGTTAGCCCACTTACTGAAAAACATGTCACTGTAGCTTATGCAACTCTGAAACCTCTGATGGCAGCATTAATCTTTGTGCACACAGGAGACAGATCTAACAATGAACTAATCTGCTGAAAGTGAAGCAGACACACTGGGCTGTGAAAAGGTACCCCTTAAATAAAGGAATTATGGGGCCAGATCTTGAGATCTAGGGATACAAAATCCCATTGACTTAAAAGGCATTTGAAGGCACTCTGCACTTTTTAAGAGTTGCTTTATGCAAGGCTTATGAGTAATAAACAAGTAACTCCCTGCTGCTGGTGTTGGAGTTCACGTAGCAATGCTTTGTTTAAATAAGAATTAAGCACTAGCCAGAAGTTAATGGTTGGTATGTAGAGCTTAGGATCACGCCTCCATTATTTTATCCAAATGCAATGTTAGTGTTAATTGGCATAGCTACATTGACGTTAACTGCACAATGACAATTCACTCTAGCTGATCTTCTGGCACCCACATGCTGGGATCCAAGCAGATGAAAGAACTAAGAATAAGGGTTGTCTGACCTGCATTTGAAAATACACCTTTTGGATTAAGACTTTGAACATGTAAAATGGAGGTTCATGGGACAAAGTGACACTGAAGTCATTAAAAGACAAGATTTGTGTCTCCAGTTTAGACTCAAGCATTTTAAAAATGGCCTTGTTTATACTTGAGACTAAAGTAAATCAAGGGATAAAGATATCCATTGTAGCGTTCACCACATATCAAGGTGCCGCGATTAGATCACTGGTCAGCCCCAGACCAGGGAAAGAGACAGATAACACACACAGTGTGAGCGCCAACTTCCGCCTTTTATTGCGCCGTTAATTTCTTTTATACTAACAAGGGTAGGCGGGATTACAGACACATCATAAGGCTGCGACTAACCCTCTAACTTTCCGTGACATCGCGAGATCTTCCGAACGCCGAACCCTACAATCCATGGCATTTTGTTGTGTTTCTTTTCCCCAGCCAAATGAAATTAAAACCTAAAAGTCATATTTATTTACAGTATATGCTTATCTACAATATCTATTTATTATAACAATTACATCAGGGCTTATAGAGCAACAAATCTAGTGCATTATTAAAGCATACAGATTTGCCATTTCCATTAAGTAAATATCATACCAACACATACTGCAGGGACATTTGTTTGGGTTGTCACTAGACTTTGAAATTAGAAGGAGCCCTATGTATTGGCAGCCTTTGCAAAAGCTGATGAGAGAGGAAGCCTGTAAAACAGAGCACAAAAGATAGATCTCTGGTAGTGCTGTAGGGTAAGATGCAACTTCATGGCTTCCATTAGGAAATAGCTGCTACTTTGGTTTTTATCTGTCTAAAAATATACACTTCGGGGATTGGGTAACTAGTAGAAATCACCTTCAGCCATTCAGTCCATACTCTGTCTGAAAAAGCTGTCTGCCTATCTGGGGATACTGGTGAATTTTTTTTTGAGAGGTGAATATCAGATCATCTCAGGTTACTAAGAGAATGTTAGGACATATTGGAAACATGAAAACCTCACCCAAAACCATCGGTCATGAATAGAGTAAAATCCTATTTTGCAGAATGCCGGACATTCACAGGGAGAGAGGCAAGTGCTGAAGTCAGGTGCTTACATTCAAAAACAAGCAAATGAAGGAGAAAGTATTGTTATGCTCGCAATACAGAGGGAAATGGAACATATAAGACAAAAAAATTAAAAAGGATTTAAATACTAAAAGCTCATTGAATTTCCTTTAGATTACTTTGAAAAATTCTAAACTCATGCTATATAGTTTAGGCAAGCTCAAGGCTGAACAAAATGCAACCTTACACTTGCACCAATATCAAATATTTACTCTATCTTGCATAGTACAATTCAGGCATGATCCTGGACTACCCATAAGTCACATGAAACATGGCTGGTGACAAATGTTAATGTATTTTCTTAGCCATTTAGCTTTTAAATAAAGCTGTTTGTTATACAGTCTTGCCAAACAGCTTCACATACATTTTGTCTCTGTTCTGTGTGATATGTATGCCAGAGTTTATCTTACACTGTATTCAAAAAACCTAGAGAACAGATTGTGTTTGAAATGCAAAACGAAACCAGATTAAGCTTTGATTTTTTTCTTTTAAAATATGATTTGACCTAAAGGCCACCCGTTTACTGTGAATTGCAGCTACATATGGTATTGCATGAGCCATCCAGTAAGAATCCTTACAGCAGCACATTTGAACTGAGCCCTTTGCTTGCTCTGTTTCAGAGCAGCTCTAGTAATCTATGATTTTAATCCCCTAATGTAACTGCCTGTCACATTTTACCAGTAAATTTGATTGATTGCAGTTGCTTTGTTTTAATGAGCTCTCGGATGCGATAAAGAGATCTAAAAAGCCTAACTAAACATTTATAATTCATTCATAGCATACACACATACCTAAGAGTAACCCATAGAGTTATGCAGGTTTATAAATGCACACAGATAAACTGACATACAGAATTAAGATTCACAACATATGCAGACCTTCACATCTGATCACAGTCAGAAAAAAGCTACAATTACTTCCTCTTGAAATAGACTGGAGGAACAGGATCCATTTCTTAAATATATGGTGATTGCTGTCAGATACTGCTTTCTTTCTGTACACTCAGGTGAGCACGAGAGACTTTTCACATGCAGCACCCTCCAATTTTATGCCATCTTTGACCACAGTCAGAGCTTTTATCAACAAAAATACAGACCCACAGCGGGCAAATAGATACGTTATTCCTAGGTGAAAATATCAGTAAAGGATTAAACAATGGGCTTTAGGGCAGATCTGTACAGCAGTAGTTAGCGCACACACACATACACACACACACACACAAAATCACAAATAAATTGGTTAATTTATGGCAGCATATACAACTTTCCCTTCTTTATGCTAATTTAATCAATACAGAAACATTTGAACAATTTTTTCAATGATCAGATCATCAGCAAAATGCCCATGAATAGCCCACCTGACATTTACTTTATCAAAAGGAAATGGCTACAAGTAACACAAATTATTATGCGACAGATCCTTATGGTGACAGAACTAAATGAGAATGATCGAATATGTATGGGCATACAGGGCAACTGCTAGAAAGAGATAATTGGGTATTGCTGCATTGTAATCTGGGGGGAGTCCATTTTCTTTCTCCACTGAGAAGCTGTCTCCATTACTGATCAAATTAGTAAATTCCATTAAGTATTTCCAACTGCTGTTGAACTAGTAATGATGAGACTTATCAAAGATAGCCCAGCTTCACCAAGAAAGTCAGGATTAGACAGATGAGCACCAGCTAACCTGCTTTCCTGCTATATCGCCCAATTTACCAACCCCCTGAGTTCCTGTGTCTACTTTGTCTCGAAGTTACAACCAAATAAGGTATGACTCTGCCCCATTTCTTCTTTACTAGTACAAATATGAACACTGGAACAGACACAACTGCAGGGGTGAAAATCAGAAGTCAATCTTCAGGACATCAACCACACCATGCTCACTCCCTGTCTCTCTCCTATCAGTAAGCAAAAGGTAGTTTCCTCCCCAGTGAATGAGCTACTTCACTTCTACTGCAGGATAAGCATGTACACAGAATAGCTAACACTACAGATTTACCCCGCATAACCTGCACATGCACGTAAATCTGAAGCCCCTGAGGCCTGGGAAGATAATGCATTAATGTATGTGAGTCTTGTTAGGAGCCTGCAGCAGGGACACATGCCCCTATCAATTATACATCCCCAGTGCTGAGCAGGCACCAAATGCAGAGGTTTCTCAAGTCTCCGTGCTGAGCATCTCTGCACACAGATTTGCTGCCTACAGGGGACGGAGGCCCAGAGCAGCATTTTCTACCTGAGCAATTTTACTTCACCTATGCAAACATGCTCTGCTGCTGTAAAACATAAATGTTTTACTGCATAAATGAGTCAGAGCTCTAGAAAGAGGCAGTCACGCAATATGTCAGAGCCACTTAATCCAGACAGGCCAGCCTTTACCCTAGGAAACCCTGCTTGCTTTTTAAGTGTCAAAGTTTGTTTTTTCAATGTATTTCCATATTTTCTAAAGTTTGATTTGTGTAATCTGAGCCCTTAAGTTAAGCAAACCTTAAGGGACAAGCCCTACCAGGAGGTATCCGTCTACACACACAGCCCTCATTGCCAGCAAGCTGGGATACCCGACAGTAACAAAGGGACTATGAGTTTAGGGAATGCTACTTGCATTCTACAGATGAGGAACTGGCACAAGAAAACAATGTAGGGAAGACCAAGGCCCAGAACAAGCCAAAGTCATCACTGATTCAGCAACTGAGCCAAGAACATAGAATTGGCAAGAAGAACCAGATCTATACTAGGAGGAGACCTTCCAAGTCAAATTTCCATTTGCGTTATTAATAAAAAACCTCTTAGCAAACAACTAGAAGAAAAATTGATTCCATCCTGTAGCAGACTAAAATCTAATCAAGTTACACAAGGTGACATCTCCAAAAGCCAAGCATTTGATTACGAGGATGGGTGTTTAATTAAAAGGGCTGTGTACTGTATCTGTAAAGCTGCAGCTCAAGGAAAAAGCTTCTGATCAGATCTCTGTGGTCAAAAGAACCTTTGCTGACATTTCTTCCAGGACAAGCACAAACTGGTTCATCATGGAAACAATGGGAAAGGGCTGTGCATTTAGTAAACTCTTGACTTTGTTTCCACTTGTAAAGCCTTGGAAATCTCCTCTCATAAACCAAGTTAAGTGACCAAGTGGGCAGTATGGTTTTGTTTGTTTGTTTTAATTCACAGCAACACGGACTGTCCTATAGCAATGCCTGTAATTGTAACAGCCAGACGTCTGGAGCTTAAGATGAGATTAACTACTTTACTGCACTCTGAGCAAGTGCTCATCTTCCAATGCTCCTTCCCAAAGTACTATCCCTGTCTAAAAAAGAACTGAGTATTGTGCTGACGCCACATACATTTAGAAAATGTCCACTGTGTTGTTACACTAGCAGTTAAAACCCATCCCAGATGGGTCTGCTGAAAAGGTCTGGACACCACAGTAATAAATCAGAAGCTTGTACTGAGACCTCCCCAGATAGTATTATATCACAGAAAGCTCAACCCAGCTCATTCAATCCACGTGCACTGCTGAATAAAAGTTACTGAAAAATTACAAACCTCAAAAGTTGTTTCTATCTGCTGTTCCTTTCTCACATTCATTATGTTTCTTTCACCTCTGCTGATCGTCACAAAGGCAACAGTTTCACAGTGTCACTGCCCTTCAGAATCAGCGTAGTAATACCCACAGGTCAGAGGATAGAATGATGGAGGGAGGCAAATATTAAACTAAAAAGCAGCAAGCAATGAAGCCATTAGAAAACACAAGTTCATGATGCTGTTATTTCTCACCACCCTGCATCCAATGCTCCTAGAAAAAAGTACTGTGGTTTTGTAAGACAAGGAATAATTATGGCAAACACATCTTACTGTTTCCAACTCAGAAGAAGGAGAATCAGACCTGTTTTGTACTCCCACCCACAGTGAGCTCCTTGTCTGAGTGGGGGAAGATGATGATAAACTCACCAGGATTCTGAGTTTGCCCCCACTTGTGCACTCGGCAAGTACCTTTGCCATGGCCCCTGCAGCACCTTGTCAGTATAAAAGTATGCAGAAAAGAGGATAAAGCAAAGGATGGGAGGCACCTCACAACAGCAATAGCAGCATTACAACAAGGTTTGCTCAGGTGTGCCTGCTGTGAATGGGTATCTGATCCCTCAGGATAAGAAATCAAAGGCAGCCAAACGTAGCACCAGCCATATCCCTGTCAGCTATAGAAAGTCATATGCTTTAATCAGACTTCCCAAAAGATTACTTTTCCATTGGAAAACTACAAGCCTTTTGATCAAAAAAAGCAGTAAGAGTCCTAAGGAGAAAGCTAGGAGCTAACTCAGCTATACATCATTTCTGACATCTTGACCTAAATAAGACATCCCCTGTAGAGTAAATGAGGACATAATTTTATCATGTGCAGAGACACAGAAGTGGGCCTTTTAGAGATCCAGAAATGACTGTCCCCAGGCTAGGCTGATGCTAATGCAGGAAGCATTCCTCATTGACTAGATTATTTTAGATAACATTGAGTTTCTCTGAAGATCCCCCTCCCAACATTGAGACTAAAGGCGACACTTCCTCTGGAACTAAACCACCTTAACAGTTTTCCATTAGAAATGAGTGTTCATCAGGATAGCAGAATGCATCCTTCATCCTTATTCACAGGGCAGCTGGATCCTTTAGGGATGGACAAAGCAAGCAGTTTCTGGCTGCCCCTGAAGAGCACCGTTTGCTTAGTGCTACAAAGCAATCCTGACACTGAGTTGTCATACCAAGATTAGGAGACACTCAGCAAGCTCACAGCTTTACCATACACACTCCTCTATGATCTCAAGCAAGCACTAGACCTATGAAATGGAAATAATAATCCTGCCTTGGTAAGCAATTTAGGACCTTCTGATCTTGGCTGAGGCAGGAGTGTCTATAGTTAAAAGCAAAAACTACTTTCTTCTTGTGTTTTTATTTTAAATAACAAAGAGAAAATACTTTCTTCAAAATATTCCCATTCTAAAATATCCTGTTTCTTAACACAATGATACTCTTCAGTATTTTAAAAGCAAAATTTAAACAAAATGACACATTTTGAGAAATGAGTGACAGAAGCAACTTTAGATAAAAAAATACTTTGAAATGACATTTCTATTCAACTCTAGCTGAAACTTTAATATTCTAAAGTTACTGAAGCAACAAGCCCGAAATAATGGTATGGGAAGCATAGCAGTGAACTCCCAGAGCAGTTCCCACTGTCTACTTCACGATCTCAATTTAAGTTCTTGCCCCAGGACTTCAAGAGCTGGTACTCAAGAGTATTTTCACATAAACATTTTACAGGATTAAATGATAAGATTAATGGGCATGTCTTTGTCTAGGAAAATGTAATCTGCAACATTCACTGAAACAAGCAATAACAGCATTTTTGCAACCATGCAAAGGAAAATGAAATTAGAAAGTAATTGGCTGTAGTTCAAAATTAATAATTGTTTGAATGAACACATTATAAATACAATATATAATCAAATCCAAAGGACATATTATTTAGCATGAAAAGTAACTACAGAAACATCTTTTAAAGCATTAATATTTTGCAGCAGCCTGACTCAGACTATGAAGCTAATCTTTCTTGCTAAATTTCATTTTTTTTAAATACAATGGGGTGTTTGTTTTGGGTTTTTTTAAACATAATTACATGGAATTGCTTTGGACTCATCATTTGTACCCAAGCGGAAACTATATAAATTTTGAAAACAACCATTCTATAAACAACATTTTCTTTCATTACAGCTCCTGATTGTAACACCAGTTTAAATGAAGACAAAGGAAAGGAGTCCAAGGAAAAGGAAGCGAGGAAGGTTTTGTTCTCATTCTGTTTTTTCCTCCTTGCCCACATTTCAGACGTTGCTTAGAATACCACAGGGACCTGCCCTGGACTTGTTTCACAGCCCAAGCTTGCCTGGCAAATAGCTGATTATGTGAATGAAATGCAACTGGAAGAGGGCATGAATTGTGCTTCTGAAGAGAAAAGGGTGAAGGTGCTATGAGGTATCGAGTACATCTACTAACACTGGTTTGATTTAAGCTGGAGGACAGAGGTAGATCAGGGTGTGTGTTACTTCTGACAAAATGAACAGGGCTGACTTCTCTTCAGCCAGGCTGGCAGAAAACCACCCAGCAGGAAAAAAAACACCGAAACAAAACAAAACAGTGCACCCTGGGAAGGCTGCACCTCAAGTAACAATTCTTTCCTTCTATTATTATGACATCTTTGTTTTGTAGAGAAGTAGTACAGCCTTAACATTAAGTGTGTCCAAGTTTTTCCTGAATTTGGACTTTCAGGGCTAGGCTGGTGGGGCTTACTCATTTCACGGGAAACAAAGTTACAGCACAGTTAGCACAATACCATGTGGCTGTAAATACAAAGTTAAACATCTCTGCATAAAATCTGAAAAACTAATCCTTGTAATTACTAATGCATCTTTACTATTTATTAACGATGACAGGATTTCTTCTGGAAAGACAATTTATTCTGCCAACTATACACTGAGGCACTGAGAAGAGCAAAATGCCATGTCATTGCTTTTCAGTCACGCATATAAAGGTGAAATTGGAGCATAAACCTGAATGGTGATATACCCACTATGTTCCACCCCATATATTCTGAACTTCAAGACCCCCATTCCCTCTCAACCCTTGTCACCAAATCTCTCTCTAGAGGCATGGCTGGTGACATTAAACTTTGTGAGCTCTATTATCCAAAGGTCAGCAAATCTAACTGATACCTCCTCATACATTAAGACTCTGTAGATTCTAATTATTTTTTGGGGAGAGTGATATTTTCATTTTTCAGATGATGCAATGAAGTAAATCTGTGTTGCATGTCTCCGCAGTGAAAAATACTATAATTCAGCTGCTTTTGTGAATCCTACTTTAATTCTCTTAAGTGACTCACCCTAACTGGGAGCATCCATGGATCTCATCTTCCTAAATCACTCTGGTGTTGTCAGAAATCCTCAAACAAAAAGGATGAGTCACTTGTCTAAATTCATCTCCTACTGTTCTGCAGGCTTCCTCTATGATCACGAGCACAGGAGGGCACATCTTCATCACAGGACTTTGCTACAGCTAAAATGCTTAATATCCCATGCTCCCACATCAGGGTATGGGAGGCAGCATGATCTGCCCTTCCCTTATACAAGAATTGAACTCCACAACACAAACCTGCACTGGCTGAGGGAGGAGGCAATGCCTGCAGTATTGAACAAAGGCAGCGCCAATCCCAAGGGAGTAGGCGGCAGCAGTAGGCAACAGGACGCCTATTTGGACAAAATATGCAGAATTTAGCAGGCAATGCAAGAGCAAGCTGTGATTTTTCAAAGTTTATTCAACTCAGATCTAACCATCTCTATCTCAGTTCTGGAGCTGGGCAGCCATTGATGACCAGAAGAAGGAAATTGTGTTTTAACCTTCTAATTACAATGAATGGAGAAGTCACCCGATTAACTTAAGAGAAAATGCAAAGCAGATTTACTACAGGATGTCCTATGTAGCCATTAGCATCCCAGAACAGTTATTTAGTTGAAGGAAGTTTAAGAAAAAAAGCTAACACATGATTAATGTGCATGTATCCTGCTGTTCAGCTGTGCTGGAACAGACAAACAGTTTATAGATCACATAACAAATCACTTCTTAAGGACACAGCAACATGCATTACTTCGCAAAATACCACAGGGCGACTCTGCTTTACTTAATCGGCAATTCTGCTTCTGCAGCTTTGGCTCCTCATGCATTTTTAAAAGCTTCCGTCCTTTCTCCTTCTGTGCTCCACATGTCTCCAAAATTACTTTCCAAATGCAATTAACAAGTGCATTAATTAAATCATTATTATGACTTCAGATTTTTTTTTTAATATTTGCTCAGGCATATAAAACCAGAAGATTGCTTGTGGCCCCTAAACAACCACCTCTAGTCTCTTTGCACTGCTTTCACTTCCCCAAATCTCATCAAACACAAGCCAAAGAGATTCATTTTCAGGACGTGTAAACTGGTGCTATTCTGCAGCATAGCAGAACTGTACTTGCTTCTGCCAGCTGAAGTCTGACCCCTAAAGTGTATTTAAAAAAAACCAGGAGGCTTCCACATGCATCAAGTCCCAGCTTCATCTGTTGCATACCAGTGGCTACCCTGCACCTGAATGCTTAATGCAGGATGAAAGTCTCTGCAGCTTGGCACAGGAGAACAGAATTTCATAATGTACTTCCCCTTTTGACCCAGGGACAGGAAGCATATCCTCCTATCTACTCTCCTTAGTCATATTAGCAAGGGCAGAATCTAATCTTCTGACTGCCCTGTGGCAAAGCATGCCAAAATCCTGCTCTTAAAAAAGCAAAGAGAAGAAGGGACATAAAGACAGCTTTACATTTTATATTTCATTCTACCATGCGAAGTGCAGAATATAG
Organism: Haliaeetus albicilla; assembly: GCF_947461875.1. Lineage (NCBI taxonomy): Eukaryota > Metazoa > Chordata > Aves > Accipitriformes > Accipitridae > Haliaeetus > Haliaeetus albicilla. The sequence continues at coordinate 39,947,710 of NC_091495.1, forward strand.
AAGAACCACAGATATTAACTTCAAGGCACAATGCAGTTTTATTACACTGACCATTGCAGAGTAAAGAAAGGAAACAAGAAACTCCAGCCTCTTCATTCCAAGCTAACATCAGTCCATGCTTAAGAGACTTGTTTTATCTTACTGTGAGATCATTCACAGTCCTAAGGATCTTTAATTTCTTCTTCTAATTTATGGTACTGGCTGCAAAAGCAGAAATGTGCAAGAATGGTGTTCAAAATCTGTAACAGCTAGTGCTACACTGATTTTAAAGAGGGTCAATTTCCCTGCCACATCCATGGCAGTCTCCTTTAGGGATAAGAGGGATAGTTCCTCCAGGGTCTGAAGGTAGGAAATCTTTTTGCTAAAGACAACCCAGGTCCTGAAGTGCAGGAGTTACAATCTGCAGACACTAAAAATTATCATCTTTGGGAAATAGCTCCCATTTGCCCACCTAACTTTAGATACTTTTCCACTGTTTGAGTAGTTTAATGTATTGCAAAGGAAAATCTGGCTGGCTTAAGTTGGGCATGCACTTTAGTTTTTTGGGTTTCAGTGGGACATAAAGTTAAGCACAGGCTTGTTTGATTCAGCCAGCTCTCAAAACTGTATAATTTCCCTGTGCAGCTACTGTCGGCAGAATGAGTCATGCCAGAAGAGAACTCATTTTCCCATGTCTTCACTTCTAGTTTGATATGAAAGGTTTTTCTTTTTAATTAAGGAAAAAAAGAGCCGTTTACAGCTGTCTTGCAAGATCACATAGCTCTTATGTACTCACCTTCGATTTTTTTTTTCTTTGCCAGAAGAAACAGGAGAATATTCAGGATTAAGTTACGTCCCTTGTTACTTACACACTCAAGGCTTAAAAACACATAATCAATCTAGACCCATGCTTAACCTTTCCTAAGGGCTTTACAAAGAACTGGACAAACATTAATTAATTTTGCTCTACAGCGGTCCTGGATTATCCGGGGGGGGGGGGGGGGAAACACCACAAAAAAAACCCAAACCACGCACAGCTTATTCAAGAGCACAGTGCATGTAAAAAACTGAGTTCTCCCAACCCCTAAGACTTGTATCAAGAATGCCCTTCCCTGCTGCTCATGCATCAGATGTTACTGGCTCTCAAAACACGTAACTGGGGCCAGATCAATCTCCACACAGCCATCTCCCTGCAAATCTGAGTTTCAGCTGCACGTACCCAACAAGCTGTCTCACCCTATTAATGGACAGGCATCTTTCTGAAAATACAGCAACATTAAAGGCTTGCCTTTTTCCTTGACTATTAACCATGTGGGAGGGTCAGCAGTGTATAACCAGTTTATTGATTTACAGGAGTTTCAGGGCAGCTCTGAGGAAGCTGTGAGCCAGCTGTGTTCTCCTCCACTTCTGTGCTGTGCAAGCCTTTATTGAAGCAAATCAAATACCACCCCTGCTGTAATGTACAGGCTGCTGTGCTTGCACAACCATTGATTCTTGGCCAATACCCATGGCTTGGCCTGGCAAAAATAAAAGCAAGATCTGCTACAACATCAGCTGAACAGCCAGGCCTCTGTATCTAGGGGCAAAAACAAGTCATATCCTCTGTGACTTGGAAAGAGAAAGGGACTTCAAATACACCTTCACCAGAGTGTTACATATTTGCTCTTTGCCAGGCTCTTGTCCTTCACAAATCAGAGCTGAAAAGAGCATAAGAGATAGCTACATGCCGTGAAATAAAGACATTAAGCACATGCTTATCTTTAAGCAAATGAGTAGTCCCAATGAAATGAATTCACTTAATTCAATGACTCCTAATACAATGGTCTCATTTTCATTACTATCATTCATTATTGTACGTAATGTGGTTAAAATCCAAAACTAAACAATAAGCTTCTGCATCACTGTGCTGATAAGAACTGTCACCATCAATCCTAAACAGTCCTCGTAAAAAATAAATATAATCTTTGACACCAGTCTTGCATGCCAGAGACGTTTAAGTCCATGGGAGAATTCTACGTTTTAGCAGGCTTTTGTGCAGAACCACAATTTTAGTAGTGACGCTTTGAGAGATTTGTGTAGTCATAGCTTGTTCGGGCAGGACAGCATTTCACCACTGTCATACCTGGAGCATCTGCTAGCCACTAAGTACCATTCACATCCATGACTAAAGACAACACAAGACCTCAAACGTTTATAGACTGAAGAAACTGGATAAATACAAGAGGAGAAAATAAGAGCCTACACAGCATGTCAGGGCGAGGCCTGGAGTTGAACTCATGTTCTAGCTCCCAATTTTCTGCATGTGCTTGAAAGCCTGGGTTTGATACCTGTTACATACAAAAAACAGTTGGTGAAAACAAAAAGGCAGCTGCGTGTCTGTTTCACAGAAACAGCCGATCCCGGTGGGTTTCATCTACATCATCACTGTCTTTCCTCAAAGTAGCATTTTTCTGAGCCCATTTAAAAAATATTTATGGCCTTACTCAGCCATTCTCATGAGAATTACTGAGACAGTGACATTGGCATTTTAATAAGTATTTAAAGAGTTCACTTCAGATTTGTATTTTGTGCAAGCGAGAAATTTTATGCAAGAAGAAAAAATGCCATAGGAGCAGTCTCACTGCCACAGCTTGGCTCCTTGGTTAGGCAGCCACTGGACTAACACTAAGGCTCTATATTACATGAGCTATGGGTGATAAGAAACAGGCACTGTTCATCATCAGTTACTGATGAACAGTCTGTTGGCGGTGTGATAACAGATCGCAGCTATAGCACCTCTTCCTGCACTGCCATCTCTGTATTGCACATTTTGAGCTTTATAAGCTTGGAGAAGCTGCCCAGAAACCTGTCTGCTCTCTTCAGGTCTAGCACCAGGATCTACCCTGAACATCAGTTCCTGCTGAAAGGCGTCTGATGTATGAAATTAGTTTCTTGGCCTCGCTCCAGTCTTGAAATGGTAAATGCTTTAATCCACAAAAGCCACTACAATAATTGGCACCTTTGTGTCAGTGGAGAGCAAGCACCGCAGACCAAGCAAGTCACGTTTTTTCCTCCTAAAGGTCATCCAGGAAAAGAGCTGCTGGGGAACACCCTGGGAGAGCAGCATGGGGGACCTTGCTCCCTGTCAGCACCCAGCCTGAGAACAGAGATACTGCCAGCCCAAACCCCTTCATCCGCCTTCCCCAGTTTTCCCCTTGTTCAGCCATGTGTGCTCTTCAGGCACCCCAAACAAGGGGGCAGATGGAGCTCTCAGGCATTATCTATATACGAAATTGCAAACTGCAATTGGTTTAAAGCTGACTAAGACCAAAACAATGCTGAAGCACAAGTGTTCAGAAGAAACTGAGTTGTCTCTCTTTGCTACCCAAAGCTATCATGCAATTTGCATGTAGGGATATATCTTGTTGCTATTATTTATAGTAGCTGTACAAGGGTACAAGGACATCACAGACAGATACTGCAGGAAATCATCAGCATTTCCTCCAGTCTTCTAATAAACCCTCCCCCTCTCATGCACACACACAAACTCCCCGCTGTGCTGAGATTTTGCATTGACATTAGCCTCAATTAGCTGCAGCAATGTCTCATATGAACCTAGAAGACTTAACTTTTTTTTTTTTTTTTTTTTTTTTTTTAGTTGTTGCATTGATCCCAGCAGAGTTCTGGTAAAACAAGAGTGATTCCATTTACAGATGATTAGTAGCCAGTTAAAGATGAGCTTTTTTTTGTCTCCGGCAAAGATACCAGTTCCTCCATTGTGGCCTGATTTCAACATATAGAGTGGCTCTATGATAGGTCCCTTCAGGCCGGTAGCAAAAATCTACCACATTACCTAGCTCGTGACACTAATTTGCATCATTCCACATTATTAAAGCACTATCATTTCAGCTGAATATTCATGCATGCTTTGCTCCATGTTCAGTATACTCCATTGTCAACTGAAAAGGCATAACCTTCTTATCAGAAAACAAATGCACTTCTGTTTCAGAAGGAAGGCTACAGATACTAAGAGCAGCTCTTACTTTGGCAAGGTATCATACAAATCCACAGAGCTCAGTCTTCAGGCAATGCTCACTGCTGAACAAGGAACCAGACACAGTGCTCCCCACCTGGGAAGCCATAAGGTCAGAAGCAAAAGTCAGAGCAGTCTCCCCAAAGCCAGACCTGAACACCTGCAGGTTTGGAAAATCCACATCTAGAGCTAAACAATGAGCTCAGATGCTCATGTTTAAGTTCCCGCATACTGTTCAGGTGTCTGCTAAACACAAAATTTCATCTGGCCACTTTTGCAAACCAGCAGGCAAAATGTAACACTCAGTATGTCCAGCATGGAATTGGACCTCAATTCAATATCACATGGAGATGTGACACTGTTTGACAGGGAAAAAAACCCACTTTTTGTAAAAACCTAGCAGAGAAATTACTGTGACAAACCGCATCAGGAAATAAATCTCCCCTGAAATATAACTGCACTCTTTGCATTAGGATGAAAGCCTATTTCCAAGCAATGAACTGTCTGCTTTGATAGCAAAGTTTGAAGCAGAAATTGTCCAGTGACAAAAACTATTTAATACAGGGAGCAAATTTCTATGTCTCTCTTGCTAATAATGCACATACACAGTAAGTGGAAGTCGTAAGACCAATGTAAACATGTTGAAGAATCAGTGAATGAAAATTTTAAAAGCTCTTTGGTCACTTGGTACTGTGAGAACAATACTTTTAAAACTATTTTATAGCTACCCTGTAATGCTCTTACACCATCTAAAACAGGATGTAGGTTGGTCCTTTATAAAGGTTAGGTAAGTAATTTTGCATTTACCAAGGTAAAAACATGCACGTGGACAGTTACTGAGTTAGAAGTATGCTATACATTACTGTAGAGTAGGTAAAGCTGTGTAAAACAACCTAGCTTAAATGTGCAGTGAACTTAAAAGCTGAAGTCTCTGGACTTCATCTCTCACTGGATGTCATCAAAACTTTAAAGATTCTATTTTCAAAGACGCAGAGAGAGTTTAAACATTTTCCACTGAAAGGTAATGAAGTCAAGGAGAGATAGGAAAAAAAAAATTAAGTTCTTACAGGTACAAATACCTACTGAGGGAGAACAGAGGACTGAAATGTTACCTGAGGCAAACGTGCTTTTGAAAAATCCCTTCTGTACCTACATGACATGGGTAACTTTAAAGTGAAATAACTCATGAAAACTTTATTCCTCACCTGATGCAAAGGCCTGGTTTTACTGAAGAGAACAGAACACCTACAAGGAAAGCAAGAGGCAGCCTTACATGTAACCCTGTTTTTCATGTATGACTGCTTAACTTGGCTATGGGGATAGCCATCTCAATGCAGAGAGCCCACATACAGCCAGAGATACTGGAAAGCCACATAAGATCACAAAAATGGTGCATGTCAAAGCAGCTATTATGTAATTTCAAGGCATTTCATTGCATCAGGTTTTGTTCAGCAGTGTAGTACTAAATCAGCAAGAGGTTTTCATTTTATTTCTGAGCATGGAAGAACATGGGAGTTATCCTGCACTAATCAACCCCCAACCTACACATGACAGTTTTTTACATGATTTTTAAAGAACCCATTTTGTTTTCCAGAAAATAAGCCCATTTGTGATAGTTAATAGGTATTGTTTTGTCAGCTTTCAAATGTGTGTGAGATTTAGCTAGGCAAAATGCCAAGTACTGATGCTTCCAGGCAAAGCCAGCTATTTAGCACAGTGAAGAACTCACTGATGCTCCTGAACTTTGCTGATTTTTTTTTTAATTGTTGTATTTGTGGGTTGTTGTTTTTTTTTTTTTTTAAAATCAATATCTCAAGTCTGTCTCTGTGTTCTTCCTCCAGATTCATGACAGAAAACTGAACTCTGTTCACACTGTATAAAACTGGTGTGACAGATTGGAGTAGCAGAATGGTGGAACTGCCATTTGGAGCTGTAAAGTCACATTTATTTTCAGCTGACTCCGACCTTTCCACAGTTAAGCCTTCCTTCTTCTGTTTTTAATACGCAGTGCTGAGCTTTTATTATCAATAATGCAAAAGGTGCGAGTAAAGCAGAAGCTGGCCAAGAATGGCCAAAAGCTGATTAAGTAAATCTGCAGATTTACTACACCTCTGACACTCACCCATCACCTTTTACAACCATTTTCACTGTAATAGGCCAAAATATATTAAAAAATTGTTCTCCAGTATAGTTCAGTGAGAAGATGTACTGAAGCTGGACAAAGCAAGCCCTAGACTGAAAGTAATTACTATAAGCAGAAAAAAAGAATGTAGAGAGGGCTAGAGCTTCATTCAAGATGATTTCCAAATCCATTTCTTAAAATGGTGGAAACAACTTGGAGGAGCAGTTTGCAATCAACATCATCTCCCATATGTCTTTATCAGTGTTCAACAACTATGCTGTTCTAAGAGCAAGAGTTGCCATTCATAAATATCATCCCTAAGAGGGATTATTATGAGCATCTAGGTACTAAGACCATATCTTTTCAACCTGTACAGAGATCAAAACGTCCATTTCAGTTCAGACTGAAGGCAGCTGATCTTTGCAGGAAAAAGGAAAGTACCAGGACTCAACAGCTCTTGTAGATTAGGTTCCTTTTGGAAATTCACTCTGAAAAAAAGCATACTTACAAAGTCTCCTTCAAAATTGTTTTTGGCCAAATTATTCTGGTTTAAATTTTCAAATGAGGTTATTTGCTCAGGTCCATTCTGAAATAACTCTTTTGTTAGATTCACATACCATCTTGCTCTAGGATAACTTCTTTGTAACAAGCTCTTGGAACATTTCTTTAGCAAAAATGTACATTCAAATATCGTAAATTATATTCTATTTCTACAACACAAGTAAAATTCTTCCCCCATATGAAGAGGATTCAAGATCTGTGGGGATGCACGAGATTGACAGCATTGGATAGCGTGTATATAAAGCAGTTCAGTAAGAGCTATGCATATGCAACAGTCCCTGCCCTCTCTTAACTCAGATTCTTCCCTAACAATGCTTATATAAAACTTCAGAAGTTCCACATTTCTCATCAGAAGGCAGTTTAACCTTCATTTATTTACTTATGCTATTTACTTTCTACAGCAAAGTCACGTCTCCTCTAAGGCCACTGCCTAAATAATGAGTAACAACTCTGTTTGTCAGGGAAGAAGGTTAAAAAATTTCAATTAACTATATTACTTTAAAAAAATTCTTGCATGAATGAAGAAATCTGTACGCTGGGCCAATATGGCCAATCCAGCAGATTTCTGCATTCTTCACCTTTACAATCAATTACTTGATTGCAATACCCTTGGCTTGATGACCGCTTTTCTCTGCTTAGCGTTGGACACTGACTGAACTCCTCAGCCCAGTACTAAGCATCCCCACATTGATTACGTGCATATTATTATTCCCTGTAGCCATGGCATGATGTACACTCACCACAGATCCAGGATGCTTGCCCTAGAGACTTGAACAGCCTTCCTAAAACAAGACAATAGCAAAGGTGAAACTGATAAAAACTCTGATAACTCAGCAGGATCCTGAAGAGGTAGCTGTATATATGGATAGCAAAGCCATTCAGATTTATATCAGTTACACACGTTTTAGAGCGGACATAACCCCTACACGCCTTAGAAATAGAACAGATAAGTAAGTGTCAGGAAGCAGCTTTTCCTGAGAGTAAGTCGTTGTACAGATATTTCTCAAAGGACTTATTACACTTTTTGCTGAAGCAGCAGATAGTGACCACAGCCAGAGCAAGGGTATTGGACTAACTGAAGCACTGCTTTGATCAATATGGTAATTCCTATCTGGCTACTCACTTTACCCAAGGTGAGTGCTAATGGGTCCACACAGCATTTTTTGATATCTTGAAGTGACAGATATTGTGGTTCATCAATTCAGTAATTTTATCAGGAGTGCCAGTGAAACAAATGCTTTCAAGAGTAAACAGCCATCTGCTGTCTGTCAAGAAACGATCTAAATGTAAAACAGGAATAAAATTAAATACTCAGAAAAGATGTCCCTTAATTTTTATATTTCTTTGCATGATGACCTAAATATGTAGTATAAAGATTAAAAAAAAGCATAAGCAGAGTACCAATTGCCCTAAGTATGTCCAGTGAATTTATATTACCAATGCAAATGGTGTATGTATTTGGACAATGAGTATATGACATTTATGCATAGCTGATACAGGGCTTGATCCTGAATCACCCAATGAACACGAATCACTAATTGACACAGAACTTCAGTGGAACTAGAAGTTATTAAGGGATACTCATACAATTAGGGAGTTGCAGGATTTGGCTCAGAGTATAAGGGACTGATTTACAGTTGATTAAAGTCAATAGAAATATTTCATATGGCTCCAATGGAGTTCAAATGGACTGTCAAAGCAGCCTCCTTTACTGAGATAGCTCAGACACTTTCCCATAGTTTTGTTGTTTCTTTAGACTAGTGAGGGATAGTGTTGAAAAGGAATTAATATTTCTTTTGCCACTTTGACTCCCCCAATTATTGATACTCAAGTGAGTAGATTTCTGCAAGGTTTATACATGGGTGCAGAGCAGGAAGAGGAATAATGTGTATGTTTATTAAAAATGGTACTAACTTCAGCAATTTTGTATTGAAGTTGTTCACCCATGTTTATGGAATGTAAAGACTATATATATGAAAGGATACCATACAATTAGTACTGAAGTGCAGTACTGAGTAATCATCTTTCATAAATATATAAATATGTACGTGCATGCATACTTACATGCTATACTGAAGCTGCAGCACCAGAGTCGGCATACCATACAATATAAAAAGCATATTTGGACACTATGGAAAACACTTCTCTTAAGGGATGGGAGATAACAGGACATGATGTGGGAATAAGGACTTGGGAAGCCTGTATTGATTTAGCTTGGCTATCTCTGGGAGCTATCCATGTAATCTTATTACTGCATTAAGGGCTACATTATTTTTTGCATTGGGATTAAGTCTACATACATTACGGAAACCACGTGAGAGACAAAGAAAGTCTATGGTCCATTATAATGTGCTTAGACCTTAATGCTCCAGAAGACTATTAGCTACAGCCACTCATTGTCATTAACAAGGGAACTCCTGACAATATCTTCTTCGAGTCATACCACCCCTTCCTCACCTCCCTCAGGCTCAACATTATCATTTTACAACCTTTTCCATGCCATCTTTAGATTTCAATTGCTGAAGCTAACTGGATGGTAAGGAGCCTAAGATCATGTTTTGACATATCAGAAGAAATGACAACAGAGAAAATAAATCACATACTAGGAAGGAAAAGAAAAATATTAAGACTACTATCTTTCCAGCCACTTCAGGAGGCGGAGTTCAGTAGGTAAAGACAGGAACCTCCAGACAACAGTACGAGATCTTATATAGACTAACTTAGAATAGATTTTAGTGGAATATACATCTTCTCTGGCATCTAAGAAGGAATATGCCATATCATTCCAAATGCCCTTATATTTCCTTCCAAATTATAACCTGTACAAATACAGGTTTTCATTTTTGCCATGCAGCTAGAAAACAACTAGATACAGAGACATATCCACTAACTGCAGCACGCTGCTCCCCAGTTCCCTCTGAATGGCCACCACATTCCAGACGTAGTAACTGAAGTTTAACCAAATTCAACATAAAATATACCCAGACTGTTATAAGGACCTCCTGGAGGTGTTGAGGCGGGGAAAGCAGCTTGGAATAGTGCTAATAAAATGCTTGGGCATAACATTACCTTCATTCTGTCCTAGAAGGTCACTGACTATCACTCATGAGCAAAGCTTCTGTTCTCATTAACTAAATTCTACGCCTCAAGCCGGGTGACTATAGATTATCACCTTGCAGAGCAGACTTTGGCTTGATTTCTACTTCCTTCAGCTTTTTAATCTCCCAGAGGAATTTTCCCTGGCTACCCCTTGAGGGTGGGCAAATAAGCTCCAAAACATGTGGCAGAAACCCCATAATATTCTCTCACCTTCCAATGAGAAATGTTTCACTAATGCCAGTTTGCCTCAGCTGAGAAACCTTTGCAAATTACTATTTCAACCCTCAGGAAATCTCTGATCCTGGGTATTTCACTACGTTGCTTATTAAAAGCATCTTCTTGACAAGAAAATAGAATACTAATATCTACAATTTTACCTGATTATCTGAAATATCTGAAATTTAGCTAGGGTAAGAGATCTCTCCAATTTGTAGCATTTTCACAAGAAAGTGGCGACAGACTGGGAGAAAACTGTTGCCATAAATAGTTATTTAAAGATTCCCTGAAGAACTCCTTTTCTATACAGCAAATGAAAACTTAGTGTAAAGACATGACTGAAAATTTCCAAGAGAGTTTTAAAACATGCTAAACACCAACCACCCCATTTATAATCGGCTTTTCCTACACCAATAGTTAAGATGACGTTTTTTCAGAGAATGGTGTTGCTAACTTTAAGAAAACAACAGGGTTGATTAATTCATCACACCTCCTAATTCCACTATAGAGTTTTTCAGTTATACGCCTACGATACAGGGATGAGAACAAACACAGAATCAGCAAAGAGGCTTAGGTGTAAAATGCATGCTGAGGGCGTTGCAGAGGCTTGTACAATGAAGTACAACTGCATTTTTGGGACTGCTACAAAAACCAAATGGGAAATCATTAACAATGGGCTGAAAGGGGAGTGTCTATTTCACATAGGATGAAGATGGATTATATTTCATGGGCACAAAGGAAAAACATATGGCTTCAGTTTGAAAGGCTTTATTTATTCTAGGGGAAGGGGAAAAAAAAAAACCCCACCCCAAAATACACTCATGCAAAGAGCCAGAGCAAGAATCTTCTTGAAATAGCACAATCTAAATCTTGGGGACAATATGCTGCATCAATTCTGCCTCACACAAGATAGCCGTCCTGGAGGAATGAGCTTGTGTGGAAGTGCTCTAGAAAGCCACAGCACCTGTACACACAGATAGCAAGAGCAGACCGCACTGTTAAGGGTTTTTAAACTCATTGCCCTGCGCAGATGAGCAGGCAGAGCACAAAGACACACTACACAGAAAGCAAAGGACTATTTTGAGCATGAGGATATTGATCCCTATCACTGGTATTCTACCAAAGCAGACCTAGCTTGTCATCCAGCTGATGACACAGACAGCAGAACCTTGGGTATTTCCTCACAGCCTACCTGCACCTCTTTCCTAGCACCTAAAAACACCTATCTACTTCCAGCTCCTTCTACGTCCAGCACAAAGTGCTGTGAGAAGGATTGATAGAGTGCCATCTACTGTTACAATACAAACTTTTCCTACAGTTAAAGGGATCAAACTGAGAAATAAAACTAAAATCAGAAGAGCCCCAAAGCAAGAATAAGCTGGGCTGGGGGAGCTCCAGAAATGCATGCAACACGCAGCTCAGCAGACAGGTGACTGCATTCTCTAATGAACTCCAGCACAAATGAGTAACAGTAGAGTAAGACTATTTTTTGTGGCAGGGAATGAAAAACACAAATGAGTTAAGTGGTGTGCTGGTTCATGGGAGGAGAAGGAAAGCTCTGGGCAAGGAATCTGTTTCCCCAAATCCAACCTGTTCAGGGTTTCTCACAACTTTTAAGTTTCCCAGGCCTGAGATTATCCCATCTGATAGATCCTTTCCTTGCCGAAGTAAAGGACAAAAGCTTGTACCAGGTGGGAGTGGTACAGATGGCTCAAAGTCAAAGACACACTTCTCAAACTCAGAAAGCAGAAACCAAACTAGGAACAGGTCTCAGGGCTCCCGAGATCACTAGTCCTTCATTAACTATACAACTCTGTCCATCGCTTAACTGCACCACTCACTGAGATGGAAAGAAAGACAGAGGAGTGAGACATGCTTTAACCAGAAAGACCCATTCTCTAATATATATCAAGGCACTGACACATCTCCAAAAGTCTAAACATGTGATGCAGATGTTTGATATGGTTTTCATAGATATAGGAACAAATTCCCAATGGCTTAAACAGTGCCCTTGTTTTCTAGAAGCATGCCATGTCAAAATCAACAGCAGAGCACACATAACCAGGTATCATGCTAACAGCCCAAAACAGACCACTTGTACAACAGCCACTTATGCCATTTTGGTGCTTTGAGGCTAGACAAAGCTTGCATAATTTCCATCCACTGTCTGGTCCCTCACTTTACCTCCTTTGCTCCCACTTAGGGACAAAACAGAGGAGCCAGTTTAGTCATAAACAGTTAAGCACTTAGAGCAATGATGAGCCATATTGCCAAAAATGGACACCTTGGCCCAACATGAACTGCTTTCAGCGTAAGAGGAGATTAGAAGTCATGCGTGAAGACACTGTTCTCCACCAATTCTTATTAAAGCTGCTTCATGTCTTGTTCAGATGTGCTCCATTTAATCAAATGAGAGCTAAATGATACCCTGCTGCCAGCATCAATCTGAAAATTATTTGCGCAGCAAGATACACAGCTAAGGCTCTGAATACGGGTCACAATTTTCATTGCGATACCTCTGTGTTGACAAAATGCTTATTTCCTGACATAATTCTGAAGAAAACAGAATTAGTTGCTAAGTATGAGAGAATCCATACCAGCAGGACAGTCAACATCCTCCTACCAGGCCTTACACTTTTTCCAAGAAGAGAGAAAAAACAAGGTTAAGGTTCCCAGAGCTTTGAAAAGCCTAACTGGGAATTTGGCTTTAATTCTGTATATTGATTTGTGCATTAATATGCCATTATCTCCACAATATATGACAGCTGAAATCTAGACAATGTTCAAATTTATTGCTGCCTCCTTTTTTTTTTAGTCTTGTTAAATCACTCTTATTGTTTCTCTCATCTCCAGAGATACCTAATAATGAACAACCTTCAAGTCAGTCGTTAAGTCTTCCAGTCCAGAAAAATGTTAACTGTGCAAAAAGCACACAGAGGTGTTTTTTTTTTTATATCTTAATGGCCTTAAACATTTTTGATCTTCAGGGTCCTTTGCAATTAATTTCAGCTTCGCTCTGAAATGCTCAAGGATCTGAAGATCAAGGAGCTGCACCTGTAAGGAAACCATGGGATGTTTTCATGGGAAGATTGTAAGTGAATGGATCACTTATTCCTAAAGTAGCATTTTAGAAATACCACTGTCATGACTGACCAGCAACACACAAGAAAAACATTCAAACGTAAAATCCAACAAGGAAGTTTCTAAGGCTTCACAGTATGAAGTAGAGAAGTATCAACACCAGGACTGATTTACACCACCTCGGGATATGCCCCTTAGTAATTTAGGTACAGATTGTATGTAATTGTTTCCAAGTCACCCTAGACACTGAATATGGCACTTAAATTCTGTGCTTTCTGCAGGTTCTATTAAATGAGCCTAATTCATCTAACTGCAAATTACTCAGCCTTCGGCAAAGGGAAACAATATTGGTAAGGGCCTTTCTTTGTTATCAGCCTTTCCTACCTCTGCAGCCTCCAGTATGATTTTGGTTGTTTCTTTTTAAGTAAAACTGTCTTTACATTAAATGCAGTGAATTTTCTGAAAGGACATTGAGTTCTGCAAGAGGCAGAAGAGGCGTATTGGTTGGATTTGAGACTGTCAGCTGAAGACTTTTCTACTCTAGTTCGGTGTTTCTGTTGACTAGCAAAAGCCTTCAATAAACCCTGGTTCAAGAGCTCACGTATGCATCTAGGTATATCATCAGTTACTGCTGAACTTACAAAACCACATAGGCAACTATTTCCTGCAGCCTTTTCTGGTAGTCTTACTACTTTTAAAAAACAGGACTCTCTTTGCTTTGCTTTCCTCATCTAGAGCTGCTGAAGTGCTTTATGGATGAACTCATGAATGGCCATGAAACTGTCCACTTACTCAGAGAAATGGATCCAAAGAAGGGCACAGAATTAGCATGCAAGACACCTGCCAAAAACCTGACTGTTCTTCCTCCAGTTTGACAGAGATTTCTGATCAGAGCCACATTGCTTATGATAAACACTACCTGGGAGGTCAGCAAAAATACTAGTCGTGTGTCCATGAGCATCAAATATTAGCATAGGCAAAGGATTTCTCATTTTATACACCCAAGAGACTTTAGATTACCATGTTCCTTTGCTTTTATCTCCTTTTTAAATCTGTGCTATAAAATAACGAGGTTCATAAAATGCCAAGGTAAATTATATACTGTGGCCACCCGCAAAAGAGGCAAATTGCAAAACCCTGGGAATTCGGCAGTGGGCTATAACCTGCGCAAATTTCATGACCCTGGTGATCGTGCCTATACCTGTCTATTTACCTGACTACAGCTTACAATGCAATCTTATACAAGCTAGGCTTGAAATTCAAAGCTCAATTCATAAACTGATACAAAGTTCCAGTCTGGACCATCTTGTTCCAGTTCAATTCTTTATTCAACCAGCTCCCAGCTTCCCTTTCACTAAACCCTTAGTCATTTCTTGGTTAACACCACAAGATCCATGAGCTCTATCATCTTACAAGCAATGTCGTTTCAATCCCAGATTTCCACACTAGTTTAATGTTCCTCTATTTCACCTAAACTCCCACAGCAGGTCAAAGACAGACCATTCTTCTGCTCCATGTTTGGGATTGCATCACCTCTTAACAGCAAAGCCAAAGTAAACACCCTCCCCAAGCACCTCTTCACTGCTATTTATGAGCAATCTAATACCTCCCTCAACACCTCAAATTCCTGGGGTGCCACAACATTGCCTTTGGAACAGCTCTGTGTAGCACTACAGCCATCTGATTTTCTCACATCACACCCCAAATGCTGGTCTGAAACTCTCAGTTTTCTATGTCCTCATTAAACACCTTGGTGGGGTGGGAAGAAGCAGGTCAGCTACCTAAACACAGTTCAACAGCTTCCAGGCTCTTCACAACGCTAAGCAGCTAAAGCCACTCGGACGAAGGAGAGAGCTGCACTGTTTGGTGTGACAGTGACTGAAAATCCACCAGGGTTCAATTCCTTCTTGTTTTATACCTCATCCCTCCTCAGCGGGGAACAGCTGAACATACACTTGCTTCCTGGTTTATGCAAAACATTGTAATTAGGTATTAATATCTATTAGCAAAATTTAACCCTGATGAGCTAGGGGGCAAAAGACTTCCCCATTTTACTTCAGCTCCAATATCAACTTCTCTAAACTGTTTTTCCATATCACTGTGTAATTGAAACGAAGTCTAGGCCTCTTGTATCTCATGAACATTTGAAAACAGTCTTGATGAAGCCAATGGCATTTGCACTGAGCTCTGCCTGGTCCCCACCACAAGCTATGAAGACCTAAACACAGAAACTTTTTCTTTATTGCCTCTTCATTTATCTCACAGTTTTAATATTAGTGCAATGGCATGTAAAACGCAGCCAGGTCTGTCTCTGCAGCAGCATAAATTATAATACAAGATACAGGACATCAGACAAACATGCCTTATGATTTTCTGCCTCCAACTTTTACCCTAAGTCCTCATGCTACAGTTTCATCAGTTCCCAGAGCCAACCTGCCCTAAAAATCAAGCTTATTTAGGTGGTTCCACATACTGTTGCAGTCCCATCACTCAACAGCAATGCAGACAGACCTTATGCAAAACAGATGAGAACAAAGCATTCAAATGGCAGCAGATTTGGGTGCGCAGAAGCTGCAATCAAAGATTTACATATATCGCTGCAAACCATGTAAAACATGCCATTGCTTTGGCGGAGCAATTCAGGGACTTGGGTAGCCTTTCATCTTCCCCTTTCTGTGCTGTGTCTTAAAAATATTTGTACAGACAAACAGTGTCTCCTCATAGCTACTGTAATTTTCAGATAACCTCAACACAAAAAGTTTTCCTACAGTTAAAGATGCCTGCCCTTTGGTTTTTTTAGAACACAGCAATTTCAGCACAGGAGGGCATCAGTTGGCTGACACACAGCAATCCAAGAGTTACAGAGGAATGCAGCATTTTGTTGAGGCAGGCTGGTGAGGTTGCATCTATGCACAGGCAATCAGAATAGTGCCAAAAAAGGGCTGCACAAACTATTGATGCATTGCAGATAAAATGTAGATCAGCCGAGCTGTTTTGGCAGCAAGCCTGTTGGAATGGAGAGCAGGAGTTCTGTCTCTGGGGTGGAAACACACATATGTTCCAGCTTCTCCTCCCTTCCTTGTCCCACATGGCCAACATTTTTTTACATGCCAAAGACTGGCTTTAGAAAGTACATGTGTGCAAGTACCCTACAGCCATTTTACAGAGCTCGGACTTTTTGGATATTCAACCCACCTTTCCTTTCACATTAATGTAAATACTCTATCTTCAGAAGAGATACAATCATTTAATTAGGCAACACTCCTATATAATTATATTAATTGTCCATTTTACCATTTATATAGCAGCTAATTGTGTACTTCAGGAAATGGCATAAAAGTATCTTTAGCCCTACTGCACACACAGGGAAACCAAGACAAAGGAATACAAGTGTCGCTACAGTCCCCTCCTGGGTCCCAGGTCAAACAGACTCTGAACATGCTGTCACTGAATTCAGAGGCAAAATTTACTGATAGTAATAGAAGAAGGTCACAGAAAACAGGTAAGAGAACAGGTAACATGACTCACACCAGCTTTTCCATGCAGTTTCTGGATCACACTGCCTCCCTAGCTAGAGTGAAGCGACTCAATAAGAAAGTGAATATAGATGCAGCTTCTCCAGTGTTGCTTGACTTGAAAGGAAGACAACTTCTAGCATCTCTTCAGGCCCCGTTGGCCCTAGGGAATACTGCTGCAACTCCATAGCACTTGGCATGAGCAAACAGCTTAGCATGAAGTCAGGTTCTACTTAAGCTTTTATAAATCAGACTGAAGCAGGTTTATTCACACTTCTTTGACTCAGGGTAATTTCATTCCAAATGCACTTTGCTTTCCTAACATGAGGGCCTGAGTAGGGCTTGAAAATTTAATTTCAAGGGCTTCTCTGCATCATTTCCACCCCAATTTTGCAAACCCCAAAGGATGCAAATATTCAAAATACTGTTACTTTCAAATGAGAGTGATGCTCACCAAGACTCTGGATTCAGATCTGAGTGTAATAGAGAGATTTTAGGGCTGCTGAAATGTTTCGTATTAGTATTTTACCCTTTGTGGGGTTTTTTGTTGTTTGGTTGTTGGGTTTTTTTTAACTTACCACTTATGCTTCCTATGTGATTTTTCCTACTTTTCTTGATCAGAAAAACACATGAAGCCTCAGTAGTCTTGCAAGATTTCAAGTTTAAGAAAACTAGTTTTTCCGTGGAAACCCTCAATGTTCCCTACTGCTCTCCAATGAATTCAGTGATATTCTGAATTCAGACCCAAATCTAGAGGTCAGCTCTGCCTTTCATATGTAGCACCACAATGTACTGAAACAAAATAGACGAGCTGAAAATAGACATCCTTTCAATTTGCAGCCAGAAATGTTTTCTCAGAGAAAAAGATCCTATTCTTTCCACACTTTATACTTCCTTTCCTGCCTCATGAAAACAAATGAGAAAGACTGAGAATTTGAGAAAAACAGATCTACCATTTAAAAAAATCTCTTCCATTTTGTGACACTTGTCAGTGCTATTGTTTCATATGATCTGCAAACTCAAAACTAAAAGGCACTCAGATTTCAAAGATTACTATCACTAACCGGAAAGCCTGGCAAGTTCTGAATTCCGCAATGTGTGACTAGTCTAGTGTTTAAATCTCACACTCTGCAGCACAAGTTAATAATGACAGCAGAAAAAAATGTTCACTAGCGCTTTTTTCATTTGTTCCAATTCTGAATCCTATTTTGCATGCAGAGGATTTATAGCAATTGACCCATCCTGCCACTATAACCTCATGAGCTTGGTGGTAGCCTTGACTCATTAAAAGCTTCAGGATTCAGCTCCTGCTCCTCCCCATGATACCATAAATGCTCTGCTCCATGGATATGATTCTATTTGTGCGATGTTCTAACTCGAGTTCACTTTGAAAATGTAAAAAATGCAATGTCAACTGCCTTTTCCAGTAGTCTATGCAATACCTTGTGCCAGATTCCCTGTCATAAAGAAAACTTCAAGCATTATTTATGTGAATTCCTTGACACCAGCCAACTTGATACAAAGGTTTCTTGCAGCGTTCAAGCCTAGCATGAGCACACAAGACCAAGATCAGATTTAAGGCCAAAAAACCCCACGCATCAGCAAAATGAGCTTTCTTTGAAACCCCTTTCAAGTGGCTGAACATCAGCTTGCTGTAAGAGCAATCAATAAAACCCTATCTCCGAATCCTGGTATCCACAGGGTAATAAAATGTTGGAACCAGCAGAGAGATGTAACAGAACTGTAGAGTCATGCTGCTGCAATACATTAAGTTACATAACAGTGATAGCCCAGTCCCACACATCTTCTCCTTAAAAACTCCCTTTTACCCAAAGATTGTTTCTATCCATGGCATGAAAAACTTACCTCCTAATCGCACTGGTCTGACAAGCTTTTCCACATGAGGGTATATTTTAGTTGCCAAGCCTTCAGATGCTCCTGCTACACGAGAGGACCAGCTAGTATCTGCACTGCAAGGCACTGGGCACCATATAGCACTGAAAACTCAATTCTCATCACAGTAAGGCCTTTTTCACTGCTAAACTGCTGAGAAAGGACCTTTGCATCAATAGAAACAATTGCTCTCCCAAATAAAGGCCTGGCTAAACAGGTCAGAGAATTACAGGTGTGATGGGTAGGAGGAGTGGAAGATTATGAGGTCCATTTTACAGATAAAGCAAGTATAGAGAGACTAAATCCCACAGCCATAGAACTACTTTGGCTCTGAACCACCACTGATCTCTTGAGTTTGATAACCAAAGAGCTCATGCCCCAAAATACAAAACTCGATAGGCACCACAATCTCACTGAAAGCCACGGAAGACAGAAACCTCTCTGGGACAGTTTTATAAATCTGGATTTAAGTTGCTTAGGATCACAAAGGAAGTTTCTAGCAGAGCTGATACCTGATGCTCAGTTCCGCTGCTGCCTGCTTCAGGGATTTGATGTACTCCAAACATTTGCTTTGTAGCCTAAAATCCCAATTCCTGACCATGTCTGGAAAAAAGGAATACAAGACTAGCCCTCACTACTGGACTTCAATTCTGTGCAAAAGCTCAAGCCATCTGATGTACAGGGCACATTAGGGAAATTTGGCATTTATCCCTGGGGAACAGTGACATGAATACTGCTGGAAAAGGGATACTTTATGAAGACTTAGAGGAACAAAGGTGGTATGGCAGGAGTTAAATCAATTTTTCAGAAGGCTTTATTAGTTCTCGCATATCCCTGTCCTCGTCTCCATATCTCTACAGGCTTGTTATCTCTTCTCTGTGACTGCCTTTCAGCCATTTTGTACCGTAGCCAAGTACATATGGCCAACGAGCCATTTCTGCTGGGGGGAGATGCTGTGTGTCATGAGGGTTGTGGGTGCTCAGTTTCCTGCCTGCTCCATGAACACTCTCCCCACACCGTGGTAACAAGTCTTTCACACCTGCTGAATTTTGTGCCCTGCAAACTGGGAACACAGTGAAAGGAATGGCAAGCAAGAGCGCTGGCAGCAACTAGCATATTTCCAGTGCCAGAACTGTTCTTCAAACACATTCACGAGTTTGTATTTATTCTCTTGGCTACCCAAATTAACCTCCTGTCCCCAGAGAGGAAGGAGCAGAGTGAAGAGCAGCGTAGCTCCTAACTGAACTTCTGTGCTGAGGGCTCATTTGTGACAAAGAGTAGGTGAAAAATGGGCAAGGGGTAGACACCTTTGTATCTCATCCAATATTTGCTGGCCAGTGTAGAAACCCAGCATATACAAGATAGCTACAGTCTATTGCTGATATTAATCAGTATTACATTACTACTCTCCTGCAGAAGCAGCAAGAAAGCTGAGAGGACATTGATTATAGTAGACAGATACACCCTATTTTTGAGGATGGCCTAGGAACAGGTTCATTTGCTATAAGCTATTGAAATCCAGCACTGGTTCCTTGGAGGAGATGGTTCTTACTTTGCACCAGCTGAGGATTTTCCCCAAAGAGACATATCGTTTGGGAGCAGCTGGTATATACCTGTGCCTATTAACACTGCTGGAAATAAGTCTTTAAAATATGCCTAGTCAATAATATTGGGTTTGGTTTGACTCAGACTCTTCCGTATCAGTGATTGAACATACAATACAGAATAAACCCCAGACTTCTGTGTTAGTAAATACACTTCTTTCAGCTCTGACAGAAAGAACAGTTTTCCTCCTAAGATCCTCCCGCACCCCACTCTTCAGAAAAACTGGTGTAATCTTGTTTTAGGCTTTCTTACAAATGATTTCTGGTTGTTTAGATCACTTCAGAAGAACACATGTGCAGTTGAGAATCTGATTTTCAGTTATACATCTCAGGTTATTTCATCAGCTTCTTTTACCAGCACTAACACATTCTGGCCCAGATCCTCTCAAAGGCATTAGGAGACCAAATCAATTTAAGAAAAGGGTATTCTGCTACCTCATGTCCTTCCAGCTCCTTCAGGGAAGGGGGGGGGGGGGGGGGGGCACTGTAAAAGTCTTACTGCAGGATTTTTCCACCATCATTTTGTAGGGTAAAGACTCTCCTCTTCCTCATTTTCCTGCTCTGTGTCTTTCATAACAAATGAAGCCTCCCCACAATCAAACAAAAGCAAAAAGTTCTGCAGGGCCGTATGAGAATTGCTGATATCCATTGTTATCACTCTACCCCTTTGCAAGGCATCTCATTGCAAAGTCAGAAGCCAAAGCACCAGATCTGGCATTCATAACCTTAACAAAATTACATACAACACAACACATACAAACATATACTGACCATTGCTAGCAGTCAATGAAGTTACTCAAACCCACTTAGTTCAACTCCACATTCTCTGCCTCACACCTTGAGGCAACCAATTCTCCCAATATATGTGGTAAGCCTCAAAACACCTGCACAGTTGAGCAGACAAGTCACAAGGTCCCTGTTCAATACTGCACGTAGCTAAAATTTTTTTCCCAAAGAAGTACCTGCTACCAAGTCCAAGGTAATCTTTCTCAGTAGAGAAAATATTTTGTGTGCTAGTGAAAAAATAATTTTAAAGGTAGTTGCTTAGCCACCCAAAATACAACGCCAAAAGGAAAATGGAGACCAAATTACAGTATAGCAATATGACTACACTACTTAAAATATATAGCATTAAATTTTGCGTTCAGGATAATAACCACCCAAGCTCCCTTCTCAATTCTGATTTAGGCCAATCCCCTTTCACAAAGCACACCCATACAAAACCAGTAGTAAATGCAGTGAAGATGGTCCTGCAACACAGCCTACAAAATACCTATCAATGCAGTCTAAAGTGTGCCCCAAGGGGAAAAAACTACCATTACCCTGCACTGTGCTGAGCTAAAGTCCTTCAGAACAAAGGATTACATCAAAGGATTGGGGTTCATTGTGGGAAACCCACCCCTTGTCTATCATATAACCACCCTGTCCACTGGTTTTCCCTTTTTGAAACACAATTATTCTCATCTATCACACAAGAGACATAATGAATATTCATAGAGCGCTCTCAGATCTCTGGTGAAGAGGTATTATTGCTGTATCATAATCAGTTCTGCAATTCCCTGGAGCAGATGGAATTTCAGATCATTCCAATAACTAACCTTATAAAGCCTTGTCCAGTCCTATTAGGGAATGGTGCATTTCCTTCAGTACAGCCTCTCTGTTTTAACAGCTTGAAATCAGACACTTGATATTCAGTTCAGCTTACCCTGTGCTGAAACATGATGGATTCAGATCACATTTAAATTGCTGCAGCTCAATGTACAACTCCCAGTTTCTACAGTAGGTGTGAGAGGAATCAACCCCACAGATACAGCTAATTATAAGACTAAATAAGTGAATTTCACATTAAAGTCTGAGCAAGCCTCTCTGTTTTGCTGTTCATAATGTGCAGATAAGAATTCCTGCCACAGGAACCAGGAGGAAAAATTCCCCTGGGAAAATACATCACACCATCCCCATCTTACTATTACTCCAGTCTTCGAGCCTGCGACGATTACTTCAGTCTTCAAGCCTGCGAAGACATCTTAGAGGTATCTCCACTTCTTGTTAACTAGAAGTTCAGGTAGCATTTGAGAAAAACCATAGGAGCCATCAGACAGATATTCAGTTGATACAAATTGGTGTTGCTCTGTATGTCTGTGGACCAATTACACCAGTTGTGGGTTACCTCCTGGCATCAAGGCAACCACTTTGAAAGTGCAGGAGGTCTCCAAATGACACTTTTAAGAAGTGTCAGGTAGCAAATCTTTCTAACAAGGGAGATGATACGCTAACCTGCTAGACATGCCCACATTGAAACTGTCCTCAACACAAAAGGGATTTGAAGGCACAGATACCGTACGCTTACAGGGGCACAGCTGTTCCCTTTCACAGCTTCACCCTCCTATGCATAGATTAACCTGCTCTTGCTCTCCTAATAGACAGGCAGCCACGCAGGCAGGCAGCCCGCTCAGGATAGCGGTTAGATACCTTTGCAATATTGCAAAAATACCTCTTGCTGAGCCAAACAGGGCATGGTGCAAAAGTGTTGCCAGTTTGGCTGACTTAAATATATTACATGACCTAGGACCTTCTAATTTTGATGTTCCTATTTCAGATGCCTTTGAAAACTCAGTAGATGAACAGAAACAAGTCAGCACCGGCTGGTGACTTCCCTCCCTCACTGCCTGCTTCAGAAAATTGAATTACAAGCTATGCAGAGGCAAAGCAAGAAGCGAGGAGGAAGAGACAGCAGCTGCCTGTTGAGTAGCCCCAGAAACGCTCCTGGCTGCTCTGATCAGACTTTGAGTCAAGGAGCTCTGTTTGGAAGGAAGTCCTCTGCTCAGCAGAGACCAGTGAGTCAGAAGCGTAGGCTGTGCTGTGCTAGCAAAACTGAGCTCTGAAGAGAATAACAATGGGCTTTCACTCATCTTCCTTCCTGTACCTAATTACAGCACCAAAGCAAAATGCACTGTGCCTGCATCCCTGTCCTTCTCCCAGTACCCCTCAGGCCAGACACCTGCTTAGTGCCATTTTGCACAAGATGCTACCTGCAGAATTATTTCATTACTTTTTTAGACAACTGAAACATACCCCTCCAGGACCAGAATACAACTAACAAGTGAATGCTTCAAAAACCCCTCCAGTGGTTAGCAGTAGCAGTGAGAGTAAATAAACTCGTTTGGGAAAGAGTGCCTTATACCACAGCGTCTCTGAAAACATCATTGTGTTGCAGTTCACAACAGCCAGGAAAGGAGCAGACACTTACATTCCAGCTGCAGGCAGGCAATGAGAAGGCTGGAAGAATGTTTTTCCCCATTTCACCTCTCTGTATCTGGTCTGCTCACAAGCCAGCACTCTTCAGTAGCATCTGCAGAGGTAAAGCCAACTCTGAAGACACTGGGAAACAAACGGAAACCCAGTAAGGTTGAACTTATGCTGCGCCCTTGAAGAGACTATAGCTTATTCTCCTGCCTCTAGGCAACCAGTAACGTAATCAAAGCAATTACATCAAAGCAGTGAGAATAGGGGCTGCTATCCATCTTTAAGACTTTTCTGTCCACACAAAGAGGAATACTCAGGGAAAAGGTTGATTCTTCAAAGCTGACCTGAGGTATGACTAAAAGGAAGCCAGGTCAAACAAATTAGGACAGGACAACCCCACCCCCCATCTTATTTCCTTATTTGAGAATTAAGGGGCAATTAAAGCCTTAAATAGCTCTTTATAAATTCCAGGGGGATGGGAGGGGCTGCTGAAATCACTAAGCCCCAATGCATTTAAGTTAATTTATAGCAGCTGAGGTACTGGTCCTTAGTTACTGGAGTT
Organism: Haliaeetus albicilla; assembly: GCF_947461875.1. NCBI lineage: Eukaryota > Metazoa > Chordata > Aves > Accipitriformes > Accipitridae > Haliaeetus > Haliaeetus albicilla. Next base: position 39,971,597 of record NC_091495.1, read on the forward strand.
CCTAGAACACTCAAAACAGCTAAGTCACCTGTATTGCAACTTGTCTTCAGAATTACTGTTTCCCCTGCAAAATGAAATGAATCCAGGGAAATCAATCAGCAGAACGTTTTCTGTCAAACCAGTAACACCTTCTTATGTAGTTTATCTGGCTGCAGCCATCTTTGAATAAATTACCAACCTGGACCTTAAATGCCATGTTTGCCTTTCTGTCCATTTAATTAAAGGCATCGTGTATTTTGTAAGCTAGTTAAGAGTGATTTTGACAGCTCTAGTAACAAATGCCTTCCAGATGGAAGTATGCCTTACCAGTTATAAATAGAGCAGCCTCGCCAGGGTGGGCAACCCAAGAGCCCGGGGGCCTGCAGAAGAGAAGTCTTCCTTAACTATCATCTTGCCTGGAATCATACCCAAGATAATACTATTTTATTACAAAAAAACAAAGGTGCTGGAGTCCAAGAGACAGAGTAGGGGAACAGAGTGACAGATGAGGCAGCTCCCAGCTGTCCCACTCACCCACCAGCTCCCAAGGAGCTCTGTCAGGCCCGGCTCCGGCAGACCCTGAGCTGCTCCACACCTCACCTGCAAAACACCTACAGTAACGCCTTCAAACACACTGCCGCTCCGCACACCAACACCCGCGCTGCCAGCGGGCTCTGCCGGGAACCCCGTGAGGAGAAGCCGGGTCCGCGCCGTCCCGCAGGCGGCCGGTTCCAACCGGTTCCAACCGGTTCCAGCCGGTTTCGCGCCGGCCCCGCCCCAGGCTGCAGCTGAGCCCCGGCAGCGACGCTGGTGGCGGCTCTGTGAGGGCGCGTTTCAGTCAGGGCGAAGGGCTGACTGGAAGTGCGAGGGGTGAGGGAAAAAGTGTGAGGAACGGCTCTGTGAAGAGCGGGGTGAGAGACGGGGGGTGTGCTCCGGACGGCAGATTGCCATTTGCAATGTTGCAGCCCCTGGAGAGGAGCAGGGAAAGGCGTGAGGCGGAGGGAGAGGCAGAGAGGGGCTGTGAGGAACTGGCTGCAACCCCCTCTCCCTGTCCCCTGCGCTGCTCGGGGGGAGGTAGAGGAGCAGAAAAAGGAGTGGAGTCGAGCCTGAGGGGTGGAGGGCAAGGTATTTTAGCGTTTGTCTTTGCTTCTCACCCCCCAAATCTATTTTAACTGGCAGTAAAGTACCCTAATTTTCCCCGAGTCAAGTCTGTTTGCCCGTGGCAGTGATCGGTCAGTGATCTTCCAGTCATGATCTCAATCTACAAGATTTTCATCTTACTTTCTCCCCTCGTGCTGTTGCTGATACACAGTCCTCAGCAGTGAGCATAGGACTGCATTGACCCTTCTCACACCTTGCCTTCCTCTCTAGTCACCGTTTGCTATCTGGCACTAGTTAAGATCTCAAGGAAAATCTTTCATGTGGTTATTGGATTGCAGAACCCTTTGGACAAGAACATTGTAGCTGAGTTGATCAGTTTAATGTCCTTGTCATTTTCAAAATAAATTTAAAAGCACATTAATCCTCTTGTATCACGGATTTTGTGCAAGCTGCCAGCTCCAATACCTTGTTTATATGAGGCCTTCGCTAATTTATCCCAGATATAAACAAACCCACCGAATTTAGCAGGTGGTAGAATACATATCTATCTGTTTTACTTCTGTTATTAAAAATAAAATCTCTGACATTTCAGGATCACAGGAATTGGATAAATTATCTCTATTCTCTCATATTTTTAGAATCGACACTGGGCATACAAACAAAGGACGCTTTAAGATATTTATTTCTAGTAAGAGTTTTATCTAATGGTCTTAAAAACAATTACAAAAGCAGTTACATCATCAGCTGCACTGGATTTTTGGATCCTGTGCCTGGAGTGGCTCATCCCGTCTTATCCCCTACTCCCAGATCTCAGGCACTGCAAGTCCTGTCATGATCTTCAATTAAAAATTGAAATAAACACTGAAATATGAGATTTAACTAATATGAGATGTGCAGCACATCCCTTCTTTGAATCTATGTGACAAACAACAGTCCAGTCCCCTCTCCAGATCCCATCAAATCTTTATATACTCCTCTAATTCTGAGAATAATTTCTGAGGGCAAATGTATTGCTGTTGAAATGCACAACTACACACCAGTGACATACACCTTTAAAGCATCTCTTCCTGGTGAAGCTGATCCTGGAGTCCTAACAGAAGGATTTTAATCTCCTCCCATCACTTCTCAAAATACATAATTTGAACATTAGTGCTAGCAGAGAGTTCTTTGAAAAGTTACATCCCATTTTGGTGTCTGGTAGGGCTCAAACCTTTTGAAAATATAGCCCTAGCGAAGAAAGTTTGAAAACAAATTTGGCTCTGTGCACAATCTAACTCTTAGTGAAGCATTCAACACCTCAGTGAGACCAAGACCTGGCCCATGGTGGAGAATTTAACAGATCCCTGTTGTGGATATGTGGAATGTCTGTCACATGAAGTCAAGGTGTTCTCCTTTTGATGCTACTCTTTTTTGCCTGTATATTTTTCTTAGGCTTTATATTTAGTCTCTGGCTGCTTCACGCCTGTCCTGGTTTCAGCTCGGATAGAGTTAATTTTCTTCCTAGTAGCTGTTATAGTGCTGCATTTTGGATTTAGGGTGAGACTAATGTTGATAACACACTGATGTTTTAGTTATTGCTGAGCAGTGCTTACACTAAGTCATGGACTTTTCAGCTTGACATACTGCCCTGCCAGCAAGGAGGCTGGGGGTGCACAAGAAGCTGGGAGGGGGCACAGCCAGGACCCAAATTGGCCAAAGGAATATTCCATGCCATATGACATCATGCTGAACAATAAAACTGGGGGAGGTGGCTGGGGGGTGGCAGCCCGCTGCTCTGGGACTGCCTGGGCATTGGTCAGCAAGTGGTGAACAATTGCATTGTGCATCACTTTTGTATATTCTTTTATCATTATTATTATTTTCCCTTCCTTTTCTGTTGTGTTAAGCTGTCTTTATCTTAGACACCATGAGTTCTACCTTTTTTTCTGATTCTCTCCCCCATCCCACTGAGGGGGAGTGAGCCAGCAGCTGTGTGGTGTTGAGCTGCCTGCTGGGTTAAACCACAACAATGCCTGACTTGCTCTGATACTTAGAGATACTCTCACACAGATAATCTGGGAGAAAAAAAAACAAAGGAAGATTTTTTTACTTTTTTTATAAAAAAAAAGTTCCATTTAACAGTGTTCTTCAAATCCTTGAATTCTACCCAGAATAAAAGAAGGGAGGAACAAATAAGATAAATGCATTAGGGCATGGCTGGGGATAGATACCCCCCCAGTCTTTTATAACAAAATGTTACAATAAAAGTATAACATTGGGAAATAATTTGCCTTAAGGCTGATGTATTTCAACTGCTTCAATAAGCAATTGAGTTTAGGTGGGTGATGTTTTATGGCTCCAATAAGAAAGGCTAGTTTTCTGGCACTGCTAAGCACTGGAGACTTACATTAGCTTTTTATAAAGAACATAAAAATTGTAAAAATCTGTGCACCAAATTCTACATGGGGAAAAAAAAAAGTCTTTCAATATATGTGCTTTAAAATGGCCTGTTTATGGGATTTTAATTTTTTTCACTTACATTGTGGTTTTTCTTCCAGGTTAGGCGTAACAAAAGGATCTCTAGACCTTCTAAGAAAAACTGATATCATGTTTTTCTAGAACTCTTTTCTGTATTTTCATACCTTTTATCCTCATAATTCCTCATATAGGCATAGGACCCCCAATCAGATCAGGATCCCACTAGGACAAAGTAAATTGTGCAGATAGTTCATTATGTAAGTGTCCATTCCCTTGTGATTAGATAAGCAGCATGCAGAAAAAGAGGATGATAGCAGCTACCAGCTACTAAGGAGTTGAGATGAAGATGGTCGTACTAGTTATTTTAGTTACTGTATAGGGATTTCTTATAGAAGTCATTCATACAAATCTGCATAACACCAACTTCAGAAAGCCCAGTTCTAAACAGAAGGAAAAAAACCCAGCAGATCCCAAAACAGTATAAATTGCTGCGACACTGATTTCAGTGCTGCTGGATTTCCAACAGCTGCAGGTAGCATAAATCAGTGTCCCTCAGTAGAGCTTCCCCAATCTGTGGCTGCTGAGCATCAGTCCCTCAATGCCCAATTTCTTTCCTCGGAGTATGACACTGTTCAGGATAAATGTTAGGATACAGGAGTTACCAGTCTCAGCACGTCTGAGAGCACACTGGGGAAACTGCCTGTAAGGGCGAGGAGAAAAGTCAGTTATCAGTCATTTCTCGTATATGTTTTGCAGGCATTAATAATGCTAACAGGGTTGATGGCTTTCTGCCTGTACACTAGCAGCTAAGCAGAGAGGTATCAGAGAAAAATCTAGGTCACAAATAACCTTTACTTATGCCTTTTCTTTAAGCCTTTTTGAATGAGACATACAGGTATGCTCCTTTATCTGGGGAAGTATACCTGTGAAAAATACGGTCCTTGTTAAGTCTCTGGAATATCAACTTCACTACTTCTTTACAAAATGAGGCCAACTGGTTCTTCTCACTTTCTTTTCTGGTTAAAAGGACACTAGTTTTTATTAAGCCTGCACAAGTTGGGACAGTATCGGTTTGCAGGAAAACAGCCGAGGATTTGAAATTCTAATAGTTTAAGAACAATTCAACTGCAGCACAAATACCACTCAGTCTTTCAAGTGTTGAGTAATGCCAGTTGTTTTATCTTATTTCAATAGATACACAGTCACTGTAAGAATAAAGAGCCAGAATACATGTTTCTGCCTTAGCAGGACTTTGAAAACATCTAGTGGTTTTCAATCATTTGTATTTCAGTAGAATTATGTTTCCAGATAGCTGCCAAATAATTTTTACTGTATCTGGCATATTAGCACAGTTATACATTTAATATCCATACACCAAATATCAGTAAAAAAAAAAAAGTAATGAGATTTCTAGCACTAAATCTTCCAGATTCACAGAACTCAAAGTCTTCAGGATGGACTCCATTAGTAAGCGAGCAAAAGAAAAAAAACCAAAATAACCCCAAAAAACTAAAAAAAACAAATATCATCAAAAGCCATAAAGCAACACAGTTTCAAGTTTTATTCCTTTTAAAATTTCAGGCTCAACACAGTTGCTCATGTTAGACACCATTAAACTAGTGTCTTTAAGACTTGTTTTTGTTAAGGTTATTTTCAATTTATATGGATATTTTTCTTTTGTTAACAAATATTTGGTCTTCTGTGTACATTTAAATTTTCCATAGTTTGTTGCAAAAAAAAAAAAGCAAGCTTTATTCCTATCTGTGCCACCAATTTTCTCTACAACACTGCATGGCACCTATAAAAAGTATTCATCATTATCAGTATACTGCAACAGCCTCAAACCTTGTAGTAACAGGGTGTTTAGGAGCAGCACTGGCAAATACTGCAGCAGTTTTGCAGAGAGCGATATACAGGAAACATTAAGCTTGTTCAGCCGATACAGCATCACTGACTACTGACGCCGCACCAAAATCCACGAGCTCTGGATCTGGCCCTTGGGTCAGACTTACAAGCATACCACTTCAACAAGCGTGAATTAAGCACAGCTCCAGTGAAACGTGGTATTACTTCAGACACTCAAGGAGTAAAAACTGTTATACCCCAGGGTAAGGAAGAAGCAATAGCTGTTTTAAACAGATGAAAATCTATGAAACTCAGATGCCTCCCGTGGCTGCTGCCACCTTGCTGAAGCAAACACACCACCTCAGGCTTTAAGCTTTAGCTAAAAGCATGGTCTAGTCCTGCTTGTTTAAAATTTGCAGCAGTCTGGTTTCTGTCTTCATCCTCCTTTTCTGCCATTCTGTATGCATACTGCTGACTTTTACCTTGTTATATTACTCTGTATTCAGTCTGGCAGTTTCCTACCTCAGAAAATTTCTACAAATCAAATCTTGCTTTCACAACCAGAGCTATATTTAGCAACAGAACCAGGGTTTGCTTCATCTCATGGTTCAAAAGGTTTATTTTTCCTTCCTGTAAATTGTGTCCTGGGTCTGAAGATTTATCAGGCCTGAGTCACCCATAACACACTTATCACATTGCTGTGCTCTCTGCAGAGACACTCAGGGTAATAGCAGCCCAGCCCATGCACAGCTTTGGTGATAACTCTTCAAGAAGCATAATATTAGTGTCCAAGTCGGCATCTACTGGAAAACAATTGCAAAATTACTTCTGACTTCACAGGGGTGCAAAAATGAATCCTTCACTAATGTTATTTGTTCAGCACCATTTTTTTGCTTTTCACCTGTTAATCGAATGGCCTTTGTTGATAATCTCTTGTTGCTAAGGCAGGAAAAACTCATGTATTTAGAACTATCATTTTTGGCATTTCCTTTGAGAGCTAACTCCCAGAGGCACCATTTGCCTCTATCACTATGTATAATTTTTTTCTGCTCCTCAGTGTTCCTTTCAAGGGCTTTTATTTCCCCTGCATCAGACAAATCAATCTAGTGGCAGCTAATGTCTGGTTATAGGAAAATCTGTTATGGAAAGTCTTAAAGTGGTTTGTAAAAAACACCCTGTACTTTCTTTTCTGTTTCTTGCCCACCAGCACTCAACCTCCCACTCCAGACAGTAACTCCACTCTGGTTTTCTCCTGCTGCAGACAGCTCATTTCAGTTGAGTAGCAGCAAGGTAGCATGTGGGTTTGTTCTGCTATAGCTGAAGTGGTCAAGCATGTGTTTTCTATGCATGCAGCACTACCTAGAAGTTTAGTTAAGCTGGGACAGCACTACATACTAGTATACTGTGTCTTTACATAGATATTGATCACTTTGGGGGAAGAGCAATAATTTTACTACACTAAATTGAGGTTGTTCGCCCCTAATTGCCTTCCTCTGAAGTTTGCTCCGCTGACCTCCCCAACTCCCCCTCCTGCTCAGTCAGAAACTGCTTCCTTTGCAAAACAAGTAGATAGCTTGTCTGACAAAGTTTATCATTTAAAAAAAACGCATTTCATTGCTTCTTTGATTGAAAATAGTTGCATTTCTATTACCCCTTCCATCTGTCAAAGGCCATTAGCTAGAAATCTCATCATAATTCCTTGCATAGTCCATTAAATGAATTTCTTTTTATGGTTCTGCAGCCTGAACATTCCTATTGTAGTTATGCAAGACAAAGAAAAACCATTTTTAATAATCTCTTTCCTTCCTCTCTGCAAGGGAGTGCAATTCTGCTACATCCATTCCTTTTGCCTCCCGAATGCTCCCAGTTTACATGAGCTATAAGTGAATTTTGCAGTCAGGTCTCTGTTCAGACTTCAGGGCTTTGCTGCAGCTGGAACAGTAGTAGAGACTGGACTCCAAACAGCAAGTCCCCACAGCTTGTAATTCAAATAATCTACCAGCTCTTTCACAGGTGTATGGACTATACTACCATGGTCCTGAGGTCCTAGAGGATTTCCTCACCTGTCAATACCCCAAATTCTCAGGAATAAGAGGGTTTGGATGACCTATTCTAGCATTCCCTCAAAGCTAGATTTCTGGACAGTGCCAAGCACTGCTCCTAAAAGCCTTGTGAGTTATATTTTTAACCAAGAAGCACATTGAACGCATTCTTGTTTCTGCCGATTCCTAAGGAGGTCTCATCTAGATACACCAGAAAACTACTGGGACCCTTAAATATCACTTCAGCCCCCAAATATTCAGGTTTTTTCAGAAATGGAAATTCCTAAGCCACTGAGAAAGAATTTTAAGTGGTTACAGCTGATAGCAAATGTAGAGGTAAACTCTTTGTAGGAAAATCCTTATTAAGCTATTTTAAAAGTCAATAGTACTTCCTGCCATCATTTACTATCTCATTTTGCTGTAATTTTCTTGAGCACTACCAGCCCAGTCTCTTTTAATCAGATCTCCAGACTGAAGCACTCCAGGAGTTTAACTTGGAAGCCAAGGTTATCTTAAACCATGTGCACAATTCTGTGGCTGCTTCATCATTGTTCAATGACTACTCCAGTGACTCGCATCATTTGCTGTACACACAGCTGGTTTGTCAAAGGCCATCTTGCCAGACCCTCTAAAAGCATTTCCAGCTCTGAGAATCTGTATGTGTTCCACACTTGGGATACCTCAGACAGCAGGTTGTTACATTTGATTATAGCATGCAAGTAAATATGTAATGAGGCAGGACATAAGGATTTTGCTCTAGTTGAACTGGTTCTTTAAGATGAAAAAGCAGAAAGGTCACCCTGGCTGTGCTCTTAGCAGATGTGCAGTCATCTATGTATTTTTCTCTTTGGTAGAGGAAACCCCATGGAAGACGAGATACAGAATACAGAAGCACTGTCACTGGAAGTTTCCCTGGTGCATCTTCTCCCCTTGGGTTTTTGCATTAGCTGGGTGGTGACACTGAGCATTTTCATAGAGAACCTGAAATAGAATATTGTTATTAAGCACTCCAGAGCTTTTGAGTAAGACTTAAGACGTTAGGAGCTGTGTAAACTAACTACAGTTCTTGCAGTTCATACTTTACAGAAGAATTCTGCCTGCCAGCTGCCTGATCAGGTTTAAAAGCTTGGCTTCACACAGCCAAGACTGAAAACAGTCACTGGACTTCAACAGGGTTTTTTCTAGTAGTGAGAGCTTTTCTGAAGACTTCAGTACACGCTGAATTCCATGCATCATAAGGTTTCTTCAGAAATACAATATCCAAGGCCAGTCATGTTCCAGTTTATTTTCCAGCTGAGGGCTTTCAGAGGCTCGTTGTTTCTGCATGTGCTTTTATGGAAGCATTTGCAGTTTATGCTTGTAAGCAGACTTTGATGGCTTTTGGTGCTATTGCTGTCCTGTTCTGAGGCTATTACAATGGCCAGAGAACAAACAAGAGTCTGTTACAGATATGGACCATGCCAATCCCCAGATGCCCACACTGAAGTTTGATTTAAATCACAACTGAGTTCACATGGCCTCCGATTAGACTGACAGGTAGGGGGTAGTCAAGGAAGAAATCAAAACAAGGTCTAACCCCACCCAAACATTGCAGCTTAGAATCCTCTAGTTCTTATTGCCATCTCCAGAAGCTGTAATAATGTCCAGATGAGTAATCTGTTTCAATTCTTCTTTATCTGCACAGCACATGTTAAATTCTACCTTGTCTTGCTGACCCCTCTGGATGACAGCAACATAAACTCCCTTGAACAGCTCATGCCTGACATTTTCTAGCAGATTTGCTAATTAACAAGGGGCAAGGCTATTTACTATGCAGGGTTTATTTCTGTTGTTTCATTATTGACATGTTATCTGCTTGCCATAGTGAAGCATCTTTCAGAAGTGCAATTAAAATACATGCGTTGACTTGCCCTTCTTTCTCTTTCCTAGAAGAATTATCCTGCTGTCTAGTGTTTTCCTGCTGCTTATACATGCCACTCACAGTTCTTGCAGAAGGGAAGATCAAATCCATCCAGAAACAAAACAAATCCATATTGCATTCTGGCAGCATGGATTTATTCCATCAAATACTTCTATGTCAACACTCAAGCCCACATGAGACCCTGCTTCAGTCTGAGTTGTCCAGGGCATCTTGGCCGTATTTGAAGTTTCTGATGGACAAGATTAAGCTTTTCACTAGAGATTGAAGTGCCCATAATGTGTAGGGAAGCATGATGCAGTCACTGTTTGGACTAGAGAGTCTGGGACCTTGAGGTCTTCATTTTTACCTTAGCATAAACTAAGAGCTACGTGTTTTAGCTACACTTTGTAATTAGGAATACACTACAGCTCAAACAAATACAATTACTATACTGTACTGTATTACATTACCTGTCCTGTCTTCAGTGTTAACAGGTTTTTCCAGAAGGGTAGACATTGCTGAGTCTCTTGCAGAGATCAAGGACTATGCATCTCCTGAAATTATTTCTGAAGAAATTACATGCTCTGAGTCTCCAGAACACTCAAAACAGCGTAGTGCTTCCTATTTTGACAAGGAGAAGAGCTGCAGTTGCACAAATAACCTTTGAAAAATGGTCCAATAATGAATTAGCCTGGATTTACTCCCGTATACTGCATTTGACCTCAGTTTGCAGGTAGAAGACAGAAGATAACTAAACCACTTAACAGCATCTGGATACACAGCACTACTCGAGATAAACATGACAACAGAATGCTTCCTGTTTGCCTCAATAAAATTAATTCATTCAGAATGCTTCCTGTTTGCCTCAATAAAATTAATTCATTCCTTACCTAATAAGCTAGGAAACAGTCCTATCTCAAGCCTTATCCCTTGGAGTGCTGACTGAAAAGTTTCTGTTGCTCCACATATCATTAACCTAAGTATATAAAGCCCTTTCCTGGGGGGAAGAAGCCTTTGTTTGCTGAGAAGTAGCAGAAACAGCCAGAAAAGATCAATTTTACACTTCAAGATTTATAAATGATTTAAAGAAATCCTTCCTGAAGGCCATGTCAAATAAAGACATCAACTAAGTCAGTTGAAGCAAGCCGCGAACTAAAAATAGTCTGCTTTATGAATTGATGTATTTATCCGAGTGTTCAACTGTTACTGCAGGTGCCAAATATGACATTCACTTTCATGAGGAAAAAAATAATCAAGACTGCCGTTCCATTCACTGTTTTGAGCAATACTGTAGCAGCCTATTTTATGTATAATGCATTTTTTTATTGGCTACTGAAAGAGATCTGGTCCTTCAAGTCTCAAGTGAGAAAAATACTATTGATGCTTGCATTTTGAACAGTACATGCCTCAAGCCAAGTACCTAATTCTATAACCAATGCCCAAGTTAAGGGAGATCAGTGTTCAGATATAGAAAACATCTACACCTGACTTCAGCCGAGTTTCTTTGCAGATCCGTGAAGGTAGGTACCCAAACACAGATAGGTTGCTAGTGTTAATTTACTACTTTCTTCTTACACTGGGACCTCATTTGAGAGCCAAGACCAGCACCTACACATGAACATTTTGTTTGACTCACCATATGCAAACTGAGAGAAACACCTCATCCATCCTTTGCATCAGTATGATCAGGAAACCAAAATGATGGATGATCCAGAAATAAAAACAACATCATTTATCAGCTTGCCCCAAGCCTGATATTTTTTGCTTTTTCCATAGGTACTAATCTTTCCTGACAAGAAGCTTTTGATCAACTGCTTAGACAACAGAAAGCCCTAATTTGCACTGCCAGCAGTAAAGCTGTCTCTTCTGGAGGGCCAACACTTCCAAACACTCCTGTATGATATCCTTGCTGAGATGGTGATAAAGGAAGGGCTGGCTTGTGAAATTCCCCTAGCTTGCCTTGCTGAAGAGCCATATCCATCAGTTGTCATCACAGCTGTGGCTTTTTACTTTGAACCAGAGTGTTAAGCATGTTTAAAGATTGAAATCAATGCAAATTATCCTTCTAGCACAAAATAAAACAAGTTACTTTTAAGCAAAGTCCCCTAGAACAGTGTGCATAAACAGAGCAGGTGGGAGAATAATTTGGATCCTGTAAACAAAATACAATTTACCACCAGTTCCTCCACTGATGCCTACTGATCTGATACTATCTCAGACCACCCTGCCAAGCTGAAGTGCAGCAGATAGTTGTCATTACAGCAAAGCAATCCTTGAGCTCTTGGCATCCAGAAAGACAATCTCACCTTTCCCCCTACCAAAAAAAGGACTTGAAACAGATTTATTATGCAGACTCCTGAAGATGATCTTAAACTAAAGAAATGGAATAAATCTCTGAATAGAGAGGTTGCTTTTGTGTGCCAAGCATCTGTTTAGGGATTTTTTTTTATTTTTTTTTTAGATGACTACTAGTCTCAAGCAGGACCCATTTTAGATCACACTGTGAATAACCACCCCTATCTCCCATGGCTGCTTTTTAATATCTCTCCAGGATATTGAGCAGGAAGCCATTCCAATTGCTTCTGCAGTAAGTTACTGTAGGAAGATTCAGAGCAGGTAAAAAGAAAGCATTGCCAGATAATTCAAAGCAATTTTGTTTAACCTTCAGGGTGTCTCACCTGAGGTGAGTACCAGGGGCCAAGAACATAAGGCATCTTCACAAAGGTATCAGCAGTCTTAAACTTCACAGCTGCTCTGTCAGGGCAATAGCAAGCCAAAGCTCTAGGAAAGTTTGGATTCAGTCTCAAACCCAGTGACTTTATGCTTACTCAGTTCTTGCTTTGTCACCCCCTCATTTACTGAAGCCTGATCAGACACTACTGTGGTTTCATTAGCACATCTTCAGAGGCTTACAGCTCCCACCACTGGGGCACAGCAAGTCTCCATTTGCAGGCTGATAGCCCACAGCAGCACAGATGAGTTAAAGCCAACCTCCTTCTCAATAAGCTGCACCATGCACACATGCAAGACACCATCTCTCAGCCAAAAGGGCAGAAGCTCATTAAAATATGCTAACAACGTCTTCTTACTTCACCTTTAATCTAGGAAGGAAGTTGCTTCTATTTTCTTAGTTTCCCTTAGAGTCGGTCACTCCTGCCTGGGAAAGTATTTGATTGATTATTGTATCTTTCTTCCACCACCTTTTAATTTCTTAATGTTTGATTTCTGTCTTGGTAAAGAGAGAAAAAGCCAAGTTAAAACAGACAGCAAGCATTTCCCCAGTGACCTGTGAAAGAAAGCTTAATTAACACTTGGAAATCCCTCACATATCTCAAAATTGCTCAGCACTTGTGGATAGGCTGCTGCTCACAGCTGCCTTAAACGCAGGCTTGTGAGTTGATTATTACAGCTGAATTTAGTATTAATGTGTCTGTTAATAACAGCATCCCAATATCCATTGTAACCAAGCTAGCATTGTCAGCACATTTACTAAAATAAAGACAGAAGTCTCTAGGTCTTGCTGTGAAATCAGAAGTGGTATTGATCATTTTTTTGGTGCTTAAGAAGGCCATAGCCCCAGCATTTAGCAGGACAAGTTATTCCTCAAGATCATAAGCCCATAGCTCCATTATCCTCTCTTCTCCTGCTACAAAAATCAGAGATGACCATTAGCCAATGCCCAGGCATTGCTGAAATGGTGGCTGCTGCTCGTTTCCAAGCTTTTCCCTTGGTGACAACCCACAAAGTTATGAATGTCACCAAGCTAGAGATCAGGCTAAACATTTCAAACTAGACTTCAAAATGTGCACTATAGAAATTAGCCACAGATTACCCAGAGACGCTACCTCACCCAAACACGCCAAGGCACAAAGGCAGCTGCTTCCTTCCCAGCAAAACCCTCAGGGATGCTTCACAATTAGCTGCCTCCTAAATTGCACAGCACTGCCTAAAAATCCAGCCTGCTTTAAGGCATTGCAGCTATTCTCAGGCAACAAACACAGATAATCACCTTAGAAAAGCTTGTAACACACTTACAGATTGTGCAGCACCCCCAAACCCTCCAAGCTTCTGAGACCAGAGAAACAAAAAAGCTCCTACTGATTATTTAATCCGAGGGGGATTAAATACCCCAAGAGCAAAGTGTGGCTGAGCAAGATTGGCCAGGAGGGAGGGCACTGGGGAGGTAGGGCTGGGCAAGGATAAATGCAGGTGCTAATGTAGGATGGGCCAGATCTATCTGGGTTGGAGCAAAACCCCCAGCTGCTAAAAATTGGTATCCTTTGTTTGAAGATGGGATTGCAGTTTTTGTACTGAAAGGGTTATCAAAAGTAAACCATAAAGAATATCAAACCCTTTATGTGAATGCTTTTAAATTGCTTTAAAATACAAATGTCCTTGATATGCCTTAGTTGGAGTCAAAATTTAAATTATTATCCTGGAGCCGGGTTTTTTTCAAGGTCAGAAGCCCATTTATGATCTGAACCTCCTCAGAAGTGAGCTTTGTTCTCTTCTCCATCTCTAATCACCTTTTTCTAAGCTTTCATGGCTCAGTCAAAACACATTGTATTTTAAGCCAGACTAAACAAGAGAGGGGATAGAAAAAGCTACATTCAGGAAGTGGCATTCATACAAATAAATAAACAGAGGAGACTGCAGCTGACTTTCTGTTTTATTTCTTTTTGATTAGTTTAGAAAACAAAATAAATGCAGTATGTACAAAGCAATACAGGCTTTGTAAATCTCCTTTCATTCCAATGGTGTGGCAAAGTGTGTCACATTTTTCCTTTATTATACTGCTTCCTCATGGACTTAAAACTTGGATACAATAAACAAATCCACTCAGAACTGAAAGCTGAACCTTGGCAGACAGGAAAGATCAGTTTAATATTAAAATAAAGGATTTTGGCTTGCTGCATAAAGAGCGGTCCAGACAGAATAGGAATGAACGTGTCTTTAGCCTGATTTGCACTTCCACAGTCCTGAAACGAAATGTTTTCAAAGTTGCATTTTCCAGATGATTAATATAGTTGTACAGAGTTAATTGATCATGGGATAGATATCCAAGGCTTCTCCATGGAATTAGGAAGAATCTGAGCCTCTAAAGACACTGAAATTCAACTGAAAGTCACCTGGAATAATAAAATAAGTGCAAGGAGCACCTGAGGCTTTCTGGCAAACTTCACATTACTGTTCATGGGGTGGCTGATGTGCTTTTATGCTGACTCAATAGTACATTAAAAGCCCACCAAGGACTAGATTTGGGGTTTTTGTCTCGAACAGCCAAAGAAGTGCATCCGCATATGCAGCACCCAGCTCTCTGCATCTCTTCTGCTTTTCAAGTCCTGTTCATTTCTCCTTTTTGTCTCCAGAAGAAGGTTATGAGCCTCATCCGCCTTGTCAGTGACGATTTTGCTATGGCCCCAAATTATCAGGGATAAATGCATTTCTTAGAAAGTCCCTGGGCTCTCATTCTAGCTTTCCAGTTGAATTTGTGTGGGTTGAAATCAGGTTCTTCAGATTATTCTAATTTCTGGTCTTTCTCCATCTGTGACTTGCAGATTTGTCCGTCATAAAATGGCAGTGGGGCGATGAACGGTATTAATAGAAGCAAATGATTTTACAAGCTTCAAAAAATGCCATAAATCTAACCCTTAGAGCTAAATTTTCATAGCAGAGTGCAGTTACAGCTGGGAAAGCGACTGTAAAAATGAACCCTTTTTCCTCAATAGATTTGCTCATGGAGGATGAAATTAGCACCTCCAGACCAGTATCTCTCAACAGAGAGCTTGAGTGAGGTTTTGTAATTTGCGGTCCTTAAACAGCGGCCAGGCTCCCGCTCATCCCTTTTCCACGGCCCCTGTTGTTACTGGGCTCATGTTGTGGCTGGTGCTCTGCAAGCACAGTCCAACCTCTGGCCAAACTCGTCACCACGAACACAGACCCACAAACAAGCTCCTGACGGTGCAAGCTTACTGCACGCCAGTCCATGTGGGTTTTCTTACCCTCTGGTGCCTTGTGCTAAAAGAGAAGCAATTTACTTCTCTTTTAGGGTATGCTCCCTCACATTACCATCAGGAAAAGACCCACCGTGGGCAGTTACAGTCCCTGAACACGATCTGAGATGCTGGCAGACTCAGAGAAAGGGCCACATGTAAATTGAGTGGCAGCATGGGTCAGCATACAGATCACTGTTACACAGCACAGAGATTATTCTGTAGATGCTTTAGCAAGAAATAACAGCTGGAATTTTTGTCTCCTGACCAGGAGTGAGACTTTGGTGTCTAACCCTTGATGCTTCCACTTACAACTCAATTTTCAAAATGTCTTGTGTGTACCAAAATACTTCCAACTGCGTTTTATTTGTCTCCTGAATTCAACACACCAGACAAGTCAAGAGCTGTGAAATAAATTGCTGAAACATCCTTGCAGCTTGAAAGCTGTAGCGTTTTTACCTTCCACTTCATTTCATGAAGACAATAAATACTTTCCTATTCCCATCAAGCCTCTGTTGAAAAGCAAGGCTGATGCTCAATTAATCACTAGTGTGATGGTTAGTCGTTGGGAAAACTAACATTTCTCTCCCTCTTACAATCACTGAGACATCAGGGGACAAATGGCTAATTGGGAGGTTTTACCAAATAGTAGAAACCACTAAGTGGCTGGCTGTCAATTAAAACTCTAGTTCCATCTGAAGGTGACGTTGTTAACAAAGCTGGTTTTGAATGGCAAAGAATTTGAACTACCAAATGAAGAAATAGAAATTCAGTAAGAGACTGACTGGGTCAGGAGCCTGGTTTGGAAATCACAGCCTCCCGCAGCCCGGCTACGGCTTCCAACAATTTAACACTGCTGACAGGAGTTTTCTCAGCTCCTGATCCCAAAATGTTTTACAAATATGATGGAGTGCTTGCAGACAGAACAGCTGATGCACAAGAAGGAGATCTGCCTTCCCCAAGGTTAGATAATAAGCAGACGATGTCTAAGCACCAGCAGCAGGTGCCAAGTACTGCTAGGACTTTTCATTACTTCAGGTCGGGCACTGAATTACCCCAGCTACCTGTGTTGAATAAGTGATGTGCTTTTGCTCTTGCATGACTAGCAGAACGTGTACAATGATGCGGCATTCCTGGGAAGGTGCAGGGAAAGGGCTTCAGCACATGCTTTTGCTTTGTTCAAGACTGAGCAAATCTGCATAGGATTTTTGTTTTATTTTGTTGAAAACGCCGTCTTCGAGGTCAGATCACCTTGATGACATTTGCTCTTCCCCCTTGTTTTAGTTATTCTGCAGCTGAGCAGTTCTCTATCAGCCATGAGTCTACTGGGGACCCACGGGTGCTCCCAAATTTGTACACCACCAGTTTGGGATTTGAGACATTTGGAAAAAAAACCCTGAGACGCCATTTACTCCATGTAGGAACTTTCCCCGTTCTGCCACATGCTGACATTTCTCACACTCCAGATTTTCAGCACAGCGTTTTTCTGCCACTTTGCTTCAAAAGAGCCCATATTCCAGTGGCATGAAATGCAGATGGTTTGTGAAGCTTTGTGATCGGAAGAGCACAGAAAACAGCACAGCAAACCCTGCTGTCAACTGACGTAGCAACAGGGGACAAGTGGGAAACCTGCGTTGCCTTCAGAAACATCCCGTTCAGTGTCATCTGCTCCCCCGATTGCAGGGAAGCGTGGCTCCACCATGATCTGCTTGTTTTCTGGCTTTACAAAAAAAAGCAGCATAGCAAGCTGCAGTTTGACCTTGAAGATCTTACTGTGGTTGGGACCGAGGTAAACAGTTACTTTGATTGAACGTCAGTCTTTCCCATTAGATTTCCCAAGCGAGGTACGCCTGGACTAAGCAGTTCTTTTCTATAGAGTTCAAGGTGCCTCTGACCCAGCCTTCTTTCTTAGAAAATCAGAGATATTTTTGCACATAAGGGAAAATCAAGGAACACAAAGCCTGACACAAACACTTTCTAATCTCTTTATTTCTATACCAGTTGGAATCCATTGCCTGCAGAAAACAGACCGGTAAGAGGCTCCTTTCTGTTGGAAGCCTAAAACACAAAGCTGCAGATGAACAGGTTTCATACATTTTCTCTTTTTTTGTGTGTGATATGGAAAAAACAGATGCAGGCTCCAAAGTACAGATCACATTTTTCATGATAGGTATGAACTCACTGCACTTATACTCACTTTCTGTTCCTGACAGTAATCCCTGTATTTTCAACAACCAGAGCCAAAATTAGATTGTATATTTTGCAAACACATTTACTTTTTCATGCTTTATATGCTCCCCATGCTGATAACTGAATCCAATTTGCATTAATATTTATGAAAAATCTCTTACTGATGTCAGAAGTACCTGGACCAAGCACAGGGTTTCTTGACAAGAGGTTTGCATTTTTGTATTATCCTTTGCAAATATGTGACCTAAATAATATGAAGTGTGTTATAGCGTTTACACCACATCGTACACCAGTAGAAGTATAGGATTCCTGTGTGCAACTGCACATACATGAGCCTATATAATGAAAAGGAATTAAAATGTGAATATCAATTCTGGTGATTAACATTTAGTAGCAAATAAAAATTTAGATTACCAAAGGATATGGAATCTAACGTGTGAAGTTGACAGTTAATTTAAGTTGGCAAATAGCTGTGTGAGAACTGGAACTGGCATTTGCATACAATCTTTTACCTTGACTTGTTTTTTTTACGTTCTTACTAGGCAAGAATCTATGAAGCAAAATTCAAAAACAGAAAAGCATTTAGGAGCAACTTTAATGCTTTATTTTAAACAGGTTTTATAATAATAAAAAATAAAACACATTTTGAATAGAAAATTTGAAATGTTTCACCCTGAATGTTTTACCCTTATTCATTTGTTTTTATCTACATGGGCTTTCAGAGAAGCTGAGGTTTCTGGGAGTAAGCAGCTCTCCAGAATAACCACTGAATACAGACATGACGTCTGAAAAGAAAACATCCCATAAAAATCCCTGTGTAATTTTTTAAAAACATATTTTAAGCAGGAAATGTGAGCTTTAAGTCAAACTAGACTATTTTAAAACTCAGTGGATGCAACCAGCCACAGCAAACGGCTCTGTGTGCAGAGCTGCATCCACTGCAGTGCTCAGGAGTGGCAGGAAAATCTCCCCCATGAATATTTCCTTTGGGCCACGAAAGAGGAGAGCGGGTGGCTGTGTTGGCAGGTCACGCCATCCCCCAGCAGCTATGGTTCATATCGCTGTGCGGCACCCAGCCGGCCAACACTCACACCTAGCGAAGGAGGGACCCGCTACCAATACCCCAGGGCAATCCCTGCACCTCGTCCTGCCGGGCGAGTCGGTGGTAATTCCCAAACTCAGCCGGCTCGGGCGCGTGGTTTCTGCCTCCCGTGGAAGTGAGGGCGGGAGGAGGCTTGAGTGCCTGATCAATATTCTTAGTCATAGCTGGGTTATTGAATTATCTGGGGATGGGCTTGTTTTAAACCAGATTTTTCAACTCAGGCTATTAAAAAGCTTTTCCTATAAATATCCCTGCTGTATATCAAGACCCAGGGGAGGGTCCCTGCACTCTCATAATCTAATTTGTGGGAGTGGGAGTTCAGCAAAGAAATGCATCTGAGCAGGAAGCTTTTCAGCCTGAAAGCCACCTTGACCCCCCCCTACACTCCAAAGTCTCCATTTAGCCCCAGCCTGCTGAGGAGGTGCCTCCTTTTCCAGCCTCCTCCGGGCCAGGCGCCTCTGGTGAGCCATGAGAGCTCCATCTCCCCTCGGGAATGTGGCCCCCAGTACACGGTTGCCTGGAAGGCTGTCAAGAGCCACTTTGGCTAATTGCAATCCTGGCTTAAAAGCATCAAGGGTGCAAAGCAACAGCAGCCTAATGCAGGACCAAAGGTTAATGCACAATTACACGAAAGCATTTAATCTGACGGAAAACGAAAGGCGCATTTATTTATTTATTTGCTTGGGTTTGTCCCTTTAAAAGGAAAAATCTGCTCCACGACCAAGGAACAGCGCATTAAAAAGGAAACACCCCCTTCTCCTGAGCTCCTGTGTTCCCTGGCAGATGCCTCTGCTGTTTCTGCAGTGTCCTTGGTGGCATCACGGCCGTGTCTCCCGTCGCAGGGCGCGCTGATGCAGCCCCGAGCAGACATTGCCTCACCGGGCTCTGCCCCGAGCTCAGGGGATCCCTGCGGAGCCCAGGGCTCCCGTCAGGATCTGTCTCTGGATAGCCTATAAAAAAAAAGCAAATGGCAATCAGCTACCAGGCTGCAGCACAGAGGAGACTGAACTATTTTGATTAATGAGAGCTGATGCACATCCAAGCCCCACTTTCTCACCAAGTGATGCACAGTAAAGAAAACTCCCTGCCAACGACATGTCGGGGCAGGAGGGGGAATGAGAATAATACATCAACTCAGCAGCAAAGCTCAGAAAGGGCAGCATGCGTAAAGAGCAGGCGAGACCTTTAATAACAGAAATGTTTTCCTGTGCGGGAGGCTTTTGCTTTCGTGACAGCCCATGCCAGGAAGGCAGCAGGGAGCCGAGGGAAGTTTGTTGCGGGGTGAGGTCTGATGGATGATGAACGATGCTGGCTGCAGCCAGCGGCTCTTTTGGGGACCTGCCACCAGGCTGGGCAGTGACGTCTGAGCTGCAGCTTCTAAGTAGCAGCTTGGCTGCTGCTCTTAACGAGTTTACGGGCGTAGAGCCTGATCTAAAACTTAAGACTCACCGAGACTGGCAGCTCACAGAAATTGGTCCATGTGGGCTTGATTTTCCCCTGACATAAAACTGGGAAGTCCTTGGAACTGTAATAGATTTGCAAACCAAAGCTGATTTGCACCAGCTAAGCATCTGCTCCCTCAGGCAGGTCTGCCTTCAGAGGAACCGGGCAAATTTATGCTTTCAGGGAATCTGACCCTAAATACATAGGGGTCCCTGAGGTGGCCGTCATCCCCTGGTATCAGGGCACTGGTCTGTCTCCTGCATTCATCTTAAAATCTTACCTGCTGTGCCCATCTGCTCCGGATATCAAGATCAATATTGTCAGTGAATAGCATTGAGATTTGCACACAAAAACATGCAGTCAATCAAAAAGTTTGTAGAATTAGTTTTTCTCCACCCCTTGTCTGTTAAGTGCCCAGAGGGTGTTAGCGATGGCTAAAAGCACTGACCTCTCACTTCTGCACAGCTGTTGTTATAATGTGAGTAGCCTTATTCATCTCCCAAAGGGCCAGAGAGTGTATCGCATCAAGGCACTGCCTCAGCAGCGCTGGGCAGGGGAGCTCCAAGAGTCAGAGGTGGGAAGAACGGCTTTCTCAGACCCTCTGGTTATCAATTATTTAGTAAAAGATGAGGACCCAGCAGTACAGCCAGGGCAAATCTTGTCTGGTGAAAAAAGCCGTGAAGTTTGAAGAAAGAAAAACTCCACGTGGTGCTCAGCACATGGTGGAAAAGGAGATGCAGATGGTCCAACGCAAGCCAGGCTGCAAAAGAGAGACAGAAACACTCTGTTGCCTTGACTTCAATCTTGTGCCTGTTTCATCCTCTCCCCTAAATTACCGGTCATTGATTTGTGCCCCTGTGCACTTACAGGCAGACAAAGTTTATCTGAGCTGGTGCCAGCCCTGGAGCCTTCTTGCAGCTGGGTTTTTCGTTGTGGTCAGCACGCTGCGGATGACTAAGACATTTCTGATTAATGGGAGGAGGTAGAGTCTGCTCAAGAAAGCAATAAAACACTGAGCCAGGAAAGCAAGTTTTGGCCTGACACATGCTGTAATATTTCGAGCGGTGATAATCTACAGGAATGAGATATACTGTAAACCTGCGATGGGCTATGTAGGGAACTCATTATAAAAGCAAGTAGGATTCAACGCCTTCCAGGGCATCTGGGGTCCAAAACTGCCTAGTGCATTTCTCGTTCTGGTAACTCTCTAAGGAGAGAATGAATGTTACCCGCATTTTACAGGCTTTATCCCAAAGAACACATTGAGCAGAACAGAGAATGAAACCTCAGTCTCCTAACCAGAGCTTGGTGTCCTAAAGACTGAGCCATCCATCTTTCGACAGGTGCCTGCAGAGAAAGCAGAAGGTGAGCAAGCTGTGAGCAAACTTTACATCCTTTCCTGCATCTCCTTTGGCCCTTCACATCCAAAACATGAGCAGCGCATCACGGGGTGGGAAGATGCCTTCCCAGACACAAGGTCTGATACATCAGCTGCATCCCCTGGTGAGCAGGGCCACCAAAGCCCGCAGGGTGAGCAGGGACTGGCACCGAGGCCGAGGGTCTGCAGGATGGGGTACAACATTCCCCATTCCCCATTTTGTGACTGATGTACCAGAGCTAAACCAGAGCTGCCTTCAGGCAAAACGCAAGCACTTAGTGGCTCAAAGTCCACGGGGTCCCGATCCTCATTTACAGTAATGTCATCTTACACCTGCCATTGCATCTGACTACTTTAAAGATCTTGTCAGAAATAAGAAAAACCCAATAGATACCGTTCGTACATACATATCTCATCCTATCTTTTCCCCGTATCTGAAATGAGTATTACCCAGCTAAAAGCCAAAGGTTGAATTCCCCTTGAAGATCTTGGCAGGTACCCTGCTTGCCATTAGTGAAACATCGCTTTTACCAATAGATTTCTCATCAAGACCCTCCCTGCAATGCCATATCGATCGCTGAGCAGGCGGAGGGGGCCGGGGAGCACCTGCGCTCCTCGTCTCGGTCCCCGCGGCCACGGAGCCTTTATTAGGATGTATGGGGGAGGCTGTTGATAAGTGATGTGCAGGAGCCAGGCAGGCCCTTGGCTGTTTGCACCGGGCGTCAATAAAGCTGTTTTAGCAGCACAGCTGCCATCTCCCCGGACGGTGACTGCCAAGCGGCGAGGCTGTTTCTGGCGGGGGGAAAAGGGAGAGATCAGCTGGGCTTTTTTCCTCTGAGGTGCTGTCAGTGGGTCATTTTCTATCAGGGCACAAGGCTCGGGGCACACAGGGTGGTATTTCCCAACAGGCAGTCACTGAAACAAAGGAGGGTCCTGCAGTTTCAGATGAAAGAAGGAACTGAGCCAGTTTGCTTTTAAAAAAAAAAAAAAACAAAAAACCACACTTCTGTGGATAGTCTTTCTGGAGGTGCAAAAGATAACAGCAGAGCCATTACACATGCACCGAAACGTGCAAGCCACCAACATCCGCCAATGGGAACAGACTGCCCGCTATCTACCACAGACTGTGATTTCATTTGTCTTTATTTTTAGGCTCTCAGTTTGAAACAACTCTGAGAGAGATGACCGCTGGAAGGAGAGCACTTGGGGTTTTCTAAAATGCAGACCTCTTAATAGCCACAAAAGGTACCCACCCCATCTTAGCAGCCACCTTAGCCCTGGACCAGACCCAGATAAAAAACACGATGCTGGACATCTCCTTTAATATCCCAGCTCCTCTCTGAGCCCCCGGGGCACCCAGCACTGCTCCATGTCTGAAAAAAAAAACCCAAAATGAATCAACGAGGAAGAACAGGGTGACTCTGTCATCTATATATAGCCCATAAGTGGTGCCAAGCCAAATGTAGGTTACTATAACATGTGAATCATCCTGCTTTCAAGAGCAAGGTTGAAAATAAGGGATGTGAGAAGGGGGTGGGGGTAGAAGTGGTTATAAAATCCTGCCTTGATTGACTACAAGTTGTGGTTTGCCAACAGCCTCTAGACAGGAGTATGTAGCATGCAATGCGCCTCTTCCCACTATGTTGGAGAGAATCTGCCTGTAATTCCCAAGCAATGTGCCAGCAAAGTACTGTAAATATGCCAGCACTGACAAAAGAAATCTGAACAGCTTAGCTGGTTGAAGATCTGTGGCTGATTCCCCGTAAAACAGATGGAAGTGTTTCCTAACGGGCAGGGCACGAGACTTGTAAAGCTCATTTCTTTCCTAATTCTCATTCTTCTCTTAGCTCCAATCTCTGTGTCTGTGAAAGGGGTTTAAAGATAGTGACCCCCCCCTTTTAAAATCTCTTTGAGACTGAGTAATGAAAAATGCAATAGGAGGAGGTAAGTGCCACGAGTAGTTAGTGTCAGTGGGTACCAGCAATGCTAAGAAACAGATCCAGAAATTACAAATAACTTGGTATTTTAGCTTAAATGCACCCCAGTGCAAAGGGGCAGCATCCGCTGGGGTCCTCGTGCAGGTCTCAATGCCACGATGTGATGCATTAGGGAGTCCATTCTCTTATGGATGTTTTATGACCCATGTGCAAATGAGGTGATGCAGTGGGTTGCTGTGACTGTTACCGGGAGTCTGGGGCTAGCAGTCCGTGCTCGTGGTGCTTTTTTAATTGGCATAGTCAGTAATACATAAATGTGTGTGCCTTCTCCCTGCTCCTCTAAGTGTGACATTTTTCACACTTAGCAATAGCAGAAAGGTCCCCTGAGCTTTGAGCACCGCTATAAAGGTAGGAGAGAAAGACAGCATACAGGGTTAGCAAAAATAGTGGCAATAAACAGAGAGGAGAGTTTCTTATAGGGAGGCAGGAAGGAAGGGAAGAAATTTTAGTGCTAATGCGCCAGAGCAATACAGCATAGAAGCAGAAGAAAAGAAAAAGGTCGCTGCATGAGCAAGTAATATCCCCTGCCAGAAGCATCACTGACCTTTCAGAGAGGTAACCCAGAAAGGTCTGCGCCTTTCCTGCAAGAAAACAACCACTGTAAAGAAACCGAGAGGCAGAAACTAGGACACAAGTTTCCCCTTCGGTAACACGTTGTACGCGGAGGAGAAAGGGTAGAGCAGAGCCTCGCTAACACGCGGGGGCCACCCAGCTCCCGGTGCCATGCGGTCCCCATCGCATCCCTCCCACTCACCGCGCTGCTGAGTGCTCTCTCCTGCTTCTGCAGTGCAGAGATCTCCGCATCCCATGGTCGCTTCATTGCCTGGGGTTGGTACACGGCCACGTCACTCGCTCAGGGTATGTTGGAGTGTGTCCCACAAAGCGTCGCTGATGTAAAGCTCTTCCCCTGGATTTTGGGATGGTTTGTCGCCGGAGTCTCCCTAACACAGAACTGAAGGGACGTGCCAGGAGGAAGGACAGGCTGTATCTGGGAGAAAAGAAAAAAAGGGAACACATTTGGGTTGAAACCCTCCTCTGGAAGTAAGGGTTAGCTCATACTTTTATATCATGGCCCAGTTTCAGGAGCACTGTTGAAGCAAGCTACTCTTAGAGGCAGTGAAAGAGATTTTTGCTCCTTGGGGGACTCAGAACGTAGGACTGCTGCAAACCTTGTGGCTTTTGGCATTTTCCTTGACAGCTACCCAACAGCTTTCCATGCTCCAACATTTAGGGATCAACCACCCACTCTAAGGTAATTCTATTCCTGCTTACATCAAGGAAGGTATGCCGTTACCGTTGCCAGGTCCAAGGACTTAATTAGCATTTGCTCTGCAAAACTGAAGTCATCTAACACAGCTGGTGCTACATCTGAACTATCACTAATCCTATCTCAT
Source organism: Haliaeetus albicilla (assembly GCF_947461875.1). Classification (NCBI taxonomy): domain Eukaryota; kingdom Metazoa; phylum Chordata; class Aves; order Accipitriformes; family Accipitridae; genus Haliaeetus; species Haliaeetus albicilla. Next base: position 39,996,418 of record NC_091495.1, read on the forward strand.
GCTTTGGTCTTTAGGGTCATTGCAGAACGGGACTGTAAAATGCTAATGGTTAGAAACCTGACAGGAACCATCAATAGAAAGGCAAAAGGTCTGAGGAGTCTGATTCAGCCACCAGAAAAAAAAGACCTGTATTGTTATTTGTGTTGCCTGCTTTTTCCTGGACTACTTTAGCCTTTAATTATTTGTCTCACACATTAATTTTTGCACGTATTAATAGCAGCTCACCAATCCAGCATGATCTTCCTCTGTGTTTGGAAGACTCTGCATGTCGTAGTAAGTGCCTTTTCCCCAGTGGGGTTGTCTGAGGAAGGGAGGAAGAAATGCAATCTTGTGGTCTGCAATGCACTAGCATAGTAATAAAAGCTCTTTGGGGCACATTGTGTGCACGAGAGACCAGCACTCAGTACCTGTTTTTCAATTTCTTTTTTTTTTTTAAATCTTTTCAGCCCTATTTGTGTAGTCCTTCCATAAATAAGTAGGAACTGTTGCTTGCTAGCATACAGTCCCTTGAGCAAAGGTACAAACGATTAGCATCTGAGTTTGTTTTTTCTAAAATTATATTAAATTAAAGTTCTGAAGAATTCAATATAACAAAAAAAAGCCTGTTCCTCATAATATTCTCATGAAACTCTATGCCCATTTTTCTTTTGAAAAAATCATTAGCCCTACACAGTACACAGCAAAATTTAATGTAATGAAATGTTTGCCATAGAAACAAAATAGTCTGGAATACGAATGGTAAATATTCATGGAAAGTTGCTAGCCATGAAATATTTGGTGGAAAATATACAGTGACCATTAATAAATTTATACCCAAGGAATACAAATCAAGGCAAGTAGTAAGTATTTGTGCAGTCTAGCTGCAAGTAGTTCATGATACAGACACACAGCTCTTTCTCTCCAAGTCTTGTTACCGGAGAAGAATTATTCCATATCTATAAATATCTGGCAATACCCAGCCAGCACAGGCGGCAGTACCACAAAGGTGTTACAATACAACCACTCTGAAGAGTTTAACATCACTGTGCATGGGAAAATTATGTTTCCAGTCTAAGGACTGCTATAATGAATCATGACTAGTGCTGCATCAGAGATTTCCAGCCCCAAGAGCATCCCCATCTGCCACCTGAGCCAGAGGGAAGGCTCCTCTCCCTTGATCCTTCAATAGCGTGAATCCTCGGGGGACCGCGCATAGAGAAAGCGGCACAACCAGCACCGCCAGAAGGGCACAAACCGATGAGTACTTGCAATCACACAAGCTGATTTTACTAGTTCCCTCCTCACAGCTGTTATTACTACCTCCTCCCTGACATTGCGTACCCTCTACAGGGCACCTCTTCATTTTTATTTTTATTATTCCAGCTCTGATCATCTTTGTTGCTGGATTTCAATGCACACACACACAAAAAAATACTTAGCCGTATCAGCCTAATGATACTGCCAGGTAGATGGAGCATCCCTCCTTTGTCAGGATGTGAAAAAAATTAGGCCACACATTTCCCAGTCCCCACAAGCTTCTAAAGAACAAGGTTTTTCTGTAGATAAGATGCATAAAATAACTGCATAGTAGCTCCTATGTCTAGTCCTCAGAGTTTAAAACTTAATGTCTTTAAAATAAAAAAATCTATTTTTGTATCTGTCTTTCAGAACATGTTCTCTGCATTACATATAAATGCTATCCATTAACATTAATTATGATTCAAGCCCATTATCACTTAGACATCCATTATCATCCAGAACATCCTCCACACCACTCTTCTCTCTGTCTTCTGATTCACACATGTCTTTAAGATGTGCAGCAGCACCACTCAGCTGTTCAGTTCAGGAGCTTTTCACAGTTTCTTGAAGATAAAATATATAAAATCCCCTCCTGTAATTAAGAACTTAAGAATATCCTCCCCCGAGCACGCCTCTGCACGTAGCTGCCTTTCTTCTGAAATCAGCGTTTCCCTGTAACTTCCATGTTCACAAGCTGCACATCAAGGATTTCCCAGTTCCTCTCTAGTTTTCTGAAGGTGGAACATAAAAAAAGCCTCGAAAGCAGTCTAGTGGAGCGCACACTGATGAAACGAATGCTTGGACATGTTTAATTCATCAAGCAGTAGCTGAAATTTTGGGGAGGAGAAGCTCCAGCTCAGACTGCCTTGCTGTCTCCCGTGAGTCTGGCTCCAGAGCATTTCAGGCTCAAACCTGCAGAGACACGAATGGAAGAAGGAGAGGAGTGACCCATATATCCATCCATAGTGACAGCAACACTCAAAGCTATAGAAAGGAATCAAGTGCGCTTCTTGCTGTTGGGGGTGTCCCTTGACCTGAACCTTGGTAAAAAGTGCTTTTTTTTTTTAATACTCCCCTCCTACAGATAAAACTTAGTTATTTTTGACGTTAAACATAAATTGCCTTAAAAAGGCCTGAGTCAAAGAGGTGTCTTCAGGTAGGGGGAGTAGGGAACCCAAACCTTTCCAGAAAGCGAGCTCCTCTGACGTGTCGTATGCGGGGAAATAAAAATCATGTATCTCAGCTAAACCTGTTCGGCAAAGCCTCAGGTCAAGGTCCCGCCAGCTCCCGCAGGATGCCATCCTGCTGCCAGAACGCGTTTCTACTTCATGAACTTCTCTGGTTCTTGGTTTTAAGCAGAACAATCCTTTTGCCAGCACATTTCAATCCTGCTTTTCAACCAGCCGTGTTAAGCACCCAATTTGCTCCAAAATCACCCAGCCTGAACAAAAGGCAATAAACCCCTCCAGAGCCCTCTGTTGAGGTAGCACAATTACCTGTAGTGAATGGAAATGACTCTGAGAGAGAAAATTGCTCTGAAAAGGGAGCTGTGTTGGGAGAGTCTAATAAAGGTGTAGAAAATAGAAATGAGCTGCCGGCTTCTGAAGAAGGGGAGGGAACAAGCAAAGCCCGAGGACAAGCAAGTGAACAACAGGATCCCTACCCAGCGTTCCAGGCACTTATCCTCTGAGATTTCCATCAGGTGCACAAGCTTTTGGATGTGCAGCTAAGGGAAATGTCTCATCTGTGAAAACGCATCTCTAATCACGCTTGCTTGTAAGGGGGCTTTACTAGCAACTGCACCATTTAAATGTCCTGAAGTACAGATAAAAAAATTAACACAGCATTCAGGGAGAGAGAGGTGCTGCTCTGCAGTGTCACAAAAGGAAGGAGAAAGCAGGGCGATTCTTTTAAACGCTTCTCAAGACCATGGTATACTGCTAAGTCACCACTCTTTTGCTTAAGGGACTGGCAGTCTCTCGCACACCACCGGAGTGCAGTGGTTTGCCGTGTAAAACAGGGAGGCTCCAGATGCGGGATGCGATGATAAAGCCGGCACTGGCTCCCGTGGAACGAGAGCTCACCCAGCACGGGGGGCTGTTACCAGCCCCACGTCATTTGTCACTGCTGGTCTCGCTCACATTATTTATTTAGAAAGAAAAATTTAAAAAGCATGTAGGTTTTTTCCTTGACCTCTGAAACCTATTGATTGCTGCTCTGTAAAAGAAATTGGGCTCCATTTATACTTACAGAATATCCCTCTGCTCCTGCAGAGCAGCATTTGAAGGTCATATTGAGCCCCTACACCCAGAGTTATCACACATAGCTGCTCCAAAGGAGCCTGCCTCCATCCCTTTTCGTATTGCTTTCCAGCCACCTCCATCCTAACTAAAAGACATTTTTCACTAGTACGCAAGGATGTTCAAAACTGCAAATGAAGATAAGATCTGGCAAGTGGAATGTCTCCTTCCTATGTTTACAGGAGGTAATGCAGTTCCTGTGGTTGAAAAATAACAATCTGAAAAGAATCCAACCCTTTCTGCAGAAGGAAGGAAAACACAGTGGCTCTTGGCATTCAGATTTTCCAAGCTAAGGGCGGCTATTCTCAGCCTTGCTCTCCAGCGTCTGTGTCAATAAACAGGGGATCTCTCAGCACGATTCCCCACCGAAGGCAGCAGCGGTGCCCGACGCCGGCAGCCCGGCTCGCTGGAGCTGCACGTGGAGAGGACCGCGGCCGCATCAGGGACGGGGGCAACCTTTGAGATGGTGCCGGCCATCACCTTCTTCTCTTTTGGTAGTGCCAAAAGGTATGGGATTAAGGAAAGAGCCAAGAGGATGGGGGTTCCTCCAGACAATAAGTAAATTACCGATCTATTTCTATAAACAGGATTCAGCGCAAAAAAGAAGTCGCACAAGCGTGTTGGTCACAAACTTGGAACTGAAGGCAGCAGACACACACTTTGGGTGTGAAACGGATCGGCCTGACCAACGCAAAATGCTAATAAGGCTTCTTTCGGAAAAGGCAAAATGCTTTGGCATTAATCCCAGAGTTATTTCTCCTTGTGACCAGCCTGTATCAGGACAAAGCACCAGAGAAGCCAGACAACTGATGAGAATCATTAGCTTTTCATTACAGCCTTTCATCTTGACAGAAAATTTCATATTACATCTTTTGATTTAATGACCTGTTCAAACAATTAGCTGAGACAATTAAAACCAGGGACTAGAAGGGATGTTTTTGGCTTATGATGGAAATGCGCTAAAACCTCAATCCAACAAATTTGTTCATCCCCCTTTTACAAAAGTTTCTAAAACCACTAAACTCACGGTGAGAACTTTCTTTTAATATTGTTATAATTAGGGTTAGCAAAGAGGTGGAGAACATTAAGGTCTAATAAATGCACCACACAAGAGTAAACAAATTACTTTGTTGGATGCTGCGCAGTGGAGTTATTAACTCAGCAGCCTCAGGGGCAGCGATGCACTGCTGGGAATGCAGAAAAACAGAGCAGCAATTTCTTGGGGCCAGTTGAAGCTACACTGAACCTGTATTTTAAGTATAGATTTTCTATACCATATTTTTTTGTGTAAAGTAACGAGATGTCTGTTCATCCCTACTTCTGATGGGAGCAGTGGGGATGATGTAATAATGTTACCAAAATGTTCAGGAGAAGAAAAAGCCCTTTGTTAAATATGAACTTTATTTTACACAGCCAATGGATCCTCAGCAATCATTTTTGTTGTAAGCTGAGAAGCATTGGGAACACCAGTTTATGTTCATAACTGCATTCATCTGGTTCTACGAGCAAGTTATGCAAAAGGCAGCACCTCTGATGAGTAATCCAGTCAGTGTAAGGGAGAAATATTGGAGAGATGATACAGAAGTGACATTTCTTCCAAAGGAAAATTGCTAGGATTGTGAATGTGTCTAATAAATCCAATAATATTTTAAATATATCCTTTTTTTTTTTTGTATTGCATATAGCAGCCTTTATCTGAATGGCATAGAAACAGACTCCTTTCTAGCAGACGTCACAGTCAGACCTCGTGGTTGCTTGTCTCTGAGACAAGTCCGTTCCCAGAGAAAGGTCAGATAAGCGAGCGGAGGAGAACCAGAAGGCCATTCCCCCTGCGCCATCACTCCGGGCAGGGATGTCTTGATGAACTCAACAGGAGCCCTGCATACGAAATGGCGGCAGGTTACAGCCCATAAAATTCTGTTTTAATAACATGACGCTAAGTGATCCTTGGTTTATTGAAAGGCATTTAATCGCCAGAATGGACAGCAGCATGGCGGCCAGTTCTGCAAACCCCACTCAGAGCGAGTAAAATTGACTTTGTTGTAGGGGATCAAAATGAGACCGAGCTACAACTTAAAGCAGAGCATTTCATACATGAGTTGTTCTCATTACCGAGAGATGATAAAAAACACCTCCCTTTTATCTTGTAATTCTCATCAGTGGATCTCAAATGCATTGCAACGAAGATGGTTTCATTAGTTTCATTATCTCCATATTCATTAGGCAGGAACAGAAGCACAGCAAGATGAAATGCTGTAGCCACGGTTCCCCAGTGAACAAGTGGCAGAGGTGGAAAGAGGGGCCATATTCTGAGACCATGCAAACCATGCTGCCTCATTACTGGATTACAGATTTTATTAACAAGAACTACACTTATTGAAATAAGAGCTGCTCATAGAAAAACTTCAAAGTCCCACCGCAGAAAAAGCAGGCTCCGTCACCCTGTACCATGCACATAAAAAATATGCCACGGATTGCGTTTATGTTATACAAACACTCATACCATAAATGGAAGGAAGTGCACGATTAGGCCAAATTACAGCCCACAGTGGGGGCTGCAATTAAGCAGCTACAGTGGGCAGGTACCACTTCTCCCTAGCAGACAAAATATATGGAAGATGAGGCTAATCTGTGCACGCACAACCAGACAGGGTTTTCTTCCAGCTTCAGCAGCAGCTGATGGGGAAGGGTGGCTCTGGGTGCTGGTGCAGTGCTGCAGGCCATAAAACCAGCCAAAATTTCCTGTACCTGATGGGGCAGACCTTGCCCTGGGCTGGTGCCTCCAGTAAACCACTGTTTATCTGGGGTCTCCCCGTGTCCCACATCCACCCCACAGCACGATCATGCTTGGAGTTAATGAGTCAGACCCCCCCCCCGAACAGGCACTCGGTCTTCTCGGTGCCAAATGAGCAATGAGTAGGAGTGTAGAGCACGCGGCGGCATTAGGGAGCGTGGTCTGCTGGGGAGAAAAGGGCTAGAGTGGAAAAAATCGGGAGGCAAGCTGGAGAAGGTAAACCACGTGGTGTGTCCAGGGTAAGGTCCTTATCCAAGCCTGGCTTAAAAAGGAAGGTTACTTTGCTTTCCTTCTCATTAAGGGGCTAACGAGGGCATGCCTTTTCTGCCCACACCATTGACTCGCCAGGCTCCCACGCTCCTGGAAGAAGCCGCCTGGGCAGGAGGCTGCTCTCATTTGCACCGGTGCCACTGACGTTAGCAGCCAACCCCTGGGATTTTGTTCTCTTTCCACTGCGGTTCTGCAGCGCGTCACTCCTGGCAAGGGCATACATTTACTCCTGACTTTCCCTGGGATGAGCAGAAAGAGTCTATTCTGATCCCCAGTGCCAAAGTCAGGTCCATTGGTGACTGCTTTTTTGCACGGTGTGATGCATCACACCCTTTCCTGAAGGGTATGTTATCGCTTGCTCTGGGATATTATGAGAGGTGAGTTTCGTTGGTGGAAAGGATCACTAAAATGCCAGCAAAATCTTGCTAGCTGCCTGAGTCTGACCTTAGGGAAATGCCCGTTGAATTCCTTTGGAAGGAAAAGCTGTGTAAGGCTGCCCAGTCTGCGCCCGCTGTCTGGCTGACTTGGGCAATCAATATCGTGCTGAGGACAAACCAGGGGAGCTGGTGATCCAGGGAGAGCCGTGGACGAGGAAAGCTGAGAAAAGTTATCATGGTCAGGCCAGGTAGAGTCTTCTATAAATTGGGACCACAACATGATCTCTGTTTTGTGTTACAAATTTATAACGGTTGGACACAGCTAAAATAGCAAGACATGAGGGGGACTAAGAGGGAACAGCAGCATCTACAGAATGGGTGTTGTTTCTGCCATTGATAGGAGAGGACATTGCACTGAAATAGGAAAAAAAAAATCAGTAGAAAAAACAATGTGAGTCACAGCAACAAGTTTGTTGCAATCCTGACTATTGGCATAATAATGGAGAGGTCACTGCAAGGCAGAGACATAGGGGAAATGGATGCATTGATGTAGAGGGAGCAGACTATGGCATCTCAGAAGAAATGAGATTATTAGATAAAGCTTTCTTTCATTCTCCACAAACATTAAATAATTCCCATTGGCTATTTAAGAAAATTGGGTTAAGAGAGTTCTGTTTGCTTTATTTTTTAATTCTAAAACCTACACACTACATCTGACAAAATTTCAGACACAACCTGCACTGCCAAGGCAAGGAGCATTTCAAATGATGATGCAGAATATTCTGACCTTGAAATTTACAGGTGCTAACTTTTAAATTATTTTCTCAAAGTGTTTTCTAAATGCATTTAATTGACATGGAGTCAGTTAATGAGAGACAATGTTAGTCTGAAGCATGGAAATTAAAAAGAAAGCAGTGCAGCAAATGCCACCAAGTTTGCATGTCATGGTCTTGCGGCATCACTGTGACCACAGCATTATTGAAGGTCACTTGAATTTCTGTATATTGATATCTTTTCTACCCCTGTAGGTCCTTCTCACACTCACCTTTAATGAGGGTAAGAAAGAAAGAAGTCCGAGCGGCGAACATGCTGACAGAGGATCAGCTAGACAAATACTTACAAAGCAGAAATGCTGGAGTCTGAAAGCAATGAAAAGCCTACAGGACTCCAATGAATATAACCATTTCAAGGAATATAGAATTACATTTTATGCTGGCAAATTTAGAAAAACACTTTTCTGATGACCTTTCCTTCCATTCCAAAGGGAAAACCAGCTCCTGTCATATCGCAAACTTAGAGTCACTGGTATAATCGAATGTACAGCTGTCCAGAACAGTCATTGATTTAAAAAGAAAAGCACTAAAACTTGCCATTGTTTTTTCCATTTTTAAATCACATAATGGAACCATTTCAGAGCTGCCACAGGCAGCTCCTATAAACATCTCTCTTCTACTTCATCCCTTCAGGATGGATGGCCTTCCTAGCCTGCCCTGTGTGCTTGTTCTGTACACTCCAGCTTTCACTTGGTACAAACTGACACCATTGCTTTTAGACTTGTTTAAAAACTTCTGAATTTTATTCCAGCTGAGGACCTTGAGACAAAAAGGAAGACTTATAGCTCCTGCTTAATCAAGACTTCAAAGAAGCTGTAGATATATTTTTTACAATAAAATGAGTTTGCAAAATGTATTACTAAAATTATTGATTTTCCTACTGTGAGTGTCTGCATGATTCAATTTGATTTGTATTTATTGCTTCCCTCCTAATCAGCTTATAGTTATTTCTACTAAGAATATTCTTTAGATGTTATACGACTGGAGAAATTGAACTGACATTCCAGCCAAAAAGCAGCTCAGATTTCTGTATGTAGCTTTAAAAACATAAGGAACGTCTTACAAAGCAAGCCCATCCCCATAATTCCTCATCCAGTTCAAGCAGAGATCATGAGCTTGATACACAGAGTTCACATTTCTATTCCAATAACCATAGGGCAATCCTCTCAGACCATGCGCAGTTTCAAGAGATGATGCAGTAAAACACAAACTCTGTTGTTGCATTTTGTGACCACATATAAGAAAGTTGGTCCACTTGCTACAAAGAGCCATCTGTATTTAACTAAAGCCCTCGTACAATTTTAACATTTGCAGTTTATCGTGTGGTTCTCATCCAGCAATATTTGATATGCTGTTGGAGGAACATCTGAATCTCACATTTGTTTAGTCCAGAAAGCTGAAGCAGGTCATAGCAAGGAGTCCTGCGAGATGAAATGCCAGCGTGCTATCACAAGTCAAAGAAAAGCAGAATGACTAGGTTGCCCAGGCTCCTTTGAGCTCCTTGGCCAAACTGATAAGATAATTCCTATCATGAAATTCTCAGATTTTTCACCCATAAAGCTGTCGCATGAGGTAAGTCCTCCAAGCAGGACTACTTTAATGGTCCCTTCTTTCTTAATTTTGCTGTAAAACATTCTTACCTGAAAAACCTCTTCAGCTCTGTTCAACATTTACTGAAGAGGTCTATGTCAGAAAAATAAACTATCTTTATATACAGCATCTAAATAATAACTGATCCCTCAGAGATCTCAGTAGCCTTCTGCAAGGTAGACTCTTCCTTTAGCACTAATTAAACAGAAAAATAAGGAGTCATTGCAGTTATGTAGAGCTGTCACTGAGCTACAGCCTTTCATTGGCTTTCTCTAGGCAAATCAATTAAACATCCAGCATGAGAGCAATTAACCTAGATACAAATTAGACTAGCAGGGAGAACATGTTTCCTTGTATCAGGCCTTTTATTTTAGAAATAAGAATCATCCATATTTAAGTGCATTTTTTTGCCTCAGTTAAAAACAAGTCAACAAAAGAAAGAAAAGTCAAATGTCACAGGGAAGAAGCTATTGCTTTTTGAGTAATAAGTACTAAAGCTGAGTGCAAAAGCAGAGCAACAGTAAACAGAGGAGATAAACACAAATGCATATGGAGGAGCCAAGCCCACAAACAAATTAGTAACAGCTGCCATATATCATCTAGTAACTGCCTGCAGAGTTAGGTCCATGCATTATAAGCATAAATCCTCATAGATTACAGGGTTTATTCCCAACTAGAGCAAATGTAGGCATCTCTCTGAAATTAGTGGAGCAACACTGCTTTATATTTGCTTTCAATTTGCCCAAGAGCTCCCCACCTCCGAGCCTAGATGCTACACAGAGCTCTCAGCCCATTTACACCGTCAGCAGTTTTGCTGTGTTAAAATCCACTGAGTTTCAGGTTCTGTGTCAGGCCCAGGATATTCTGAGCAAGCTGCTCCAGAGAGGAGATCTTTTGAAAAACCGATCCTAAATGTAGGTGTCGTTTGCACATCAACCCGGTGGTTAAAGCAGCAGGCAGGGTTTCTTGGCAAGACCTCCCCATCTGTGTGCTGCCACTGTATTGAAAAATGGGACTTCTGTCCCAGTAATGCCTCTAACTGCCAGCGTGACGTATGTGTTGTGATAACCGATGTCAAAGTTAGCTGTTCCTGTGGCTAACTTTCTCTGATTTCCAGCCTGCAGTAATTTTTTCTCCATTTTTCCTGGGAAGCAGCACTCTAGAAACAGTTTTGCCCTATGGCAGCGTTGTCATATGGTATGTACGACTCCAGGAAAAGTGGTCATAAAAGGAAGCACTGTGGCCACTTTTCAAAGTTATCTTTTTAGAAAGGGAGAGGTAGGAAAAAACCTCTCAAAACGAGGTAGGAAGAGCTATTTTTGATCGCTTTATAGCTAAAGGATTGCTATCCTGACCTGTGCTATTTTCTGGATGGCAACTTTCAGGATAGTTCAGTTTGAAACATCAGACATTACACATAGGAAAAATGACCAGTGAGCCATAAATCAAGCAGAGCGTAGAAGCATCAAGGGAACAAAGCCATGTTACTTCCTTTGCTTTTTCATCTAAGCCAATTAAATTTGAGTTTTTCTTTGCCTGGGCTGTAGCTCAGAGCCAAGCCTTTGCAGTGTCTGGTCTATTGTGTGCCTGAATTGGTCGGTTCTACAAAAGGCAGAATTGTGTGATTTAATACCTTGAATACAGACAAATTTTCCAAGAGAGACCAGAAAATCTGAAATCAACCATTTCCTAACTATTGATTAGAGAACATCAGCGTACGATCCCATTTCACTCCTCTGCCGTCCTACTACTCCTACAATTCAAAGTTATGACCACAGATGACAGGTTACTGCAGACTGCGTTTCCTCAGCGGCATACAATTCCTGTTCGAGTTACAAGCTTTTAGAAGATGTCACATGTGAAATTCAGCATGTAGTTTGGCATGAGATCAAGAAACTCTGATTTGGATTTTAACCAAACAGGCGAGGCAATTTAAGCTAATGGACCTCAGTTGTAATGTCCAGACCTGATGCTATTCCAATCCCAGGCACATACCTCTAAATGTACAGCAATACCCTGACTCCCCCATCGTGTACCGCCCCATCAACTCCAGTTCTCTCTGACAAACTGATTTGCAGCAACCCACTGAAACTAGTTTTAAACCATGTAAACCCTGATGATGTATCTCTGTTCTGAACTCTTTTTTCAGTCCAGGGATAAATTTTTCAGTCCAGTCTCATCAAAGGCTGTGCTGGATATTCACTGGGGTTGAATAGCCACCCGAAGCACCAGGACACTCTCCGCACTCATTTATGCTGCACCTGGATCCAGTCCTGCCAGCTGGCATGCACGTTAATTCTACTGAGGTACTTGGATAAAGCTGGCGGTGATGAAATGCTACCACTGTGGTTAAAAGACTGTAATATTAACAGAAAGGCATGAAGCGTCATTATGATTGAAGTCCTTAGAGCGGTCTTATAGCTGCTACATTTTTTCAATATTTTCTGATACGCAGGCAGAGGATCTAAATCCAGTACTGCACCCAAACCCATCTACATCATTCTGGCATTATAACAGGGCCATAGCATCAGAGCTGCCTCCTACTGATGATATAGAAGAAAAGTACGAGAAAGGAAACTGAGGCTCAGTGTCTTCACTGAAGCTCATTCCTTTTCTTGAGTAGGTGTGAGTTTGCTTCTGATTCTATTCCATTAACCTTCACCTCTGAACTCTTTCTACCTAAAAAAAGCTGTTCTAGGCAGTCTTATTTCTGCTGTGTCAGTTTTTGGCTTCTCTGGTACGGGAATCTACAAAGCAATTCTCTGTTAGGAACCAAGTTTTCCAATATCTGTCTAAGGTACATGGCCATCGCTTCAGAAGTCTTGTCATTAAGAAGGGTCACAGTTCGTTTGTGTGCTGAATCTGCTTTTCACATAGCAAGTTCATCATACATCTATAGTTAATTGGTCAAAGAGCAGCTTAAAGGAGCGGTGGAACAGAGTTCAACATCCAGTTCAAGTAGCTTGGACAGGGGTTTTGCTGGCCAAGGATTCAATACGTTGCTTGAATATATCTGTGGAAAATCGGAGATGTGAATAGCTGTCATGGAGATGGAGGCACAAATTCTCCCTTTCCCTCTCACCCTTGTGCATGCCATTGTCCCATATAATGCCAGAGAAGGCTGCAGTAATCTATAGCGGGATCTGATACTTTTCTCGAATATCTTTCATTTATTAATCATAAGACTCTAGGCTAAGTCCTTCACTGGAGTAATTCGGCATTCTGCTCCTTTGTGAATTCACACAAGCTAAAGAACTGGCCCTTTGAAACAAGGCAGGAGGTGGCCATGAAAGAGAACATTGCATTACAGACGTTATAAAATCAGTGTGCAATGCAGTGTTTTAAAAATGCAAGGATAACACCACCGAAAAATGTAGGTGGTACGGTAAACGTTTGGCTTTTTGGAGTTACTAAGTGACTGAAGTACACCTGTAGCTGTGAAATCGTTCTTGGTATGGACACCAAAGGCAACTTAGGTCTGTACGTTTAACTGCTCTTGCAGCAAATAAATCCAAGAAAGCGAAAGCAGCAATGAGCTCAGTGATGCTCCGTAGGAATTTGCAAGAAATTTTCATTCACTGGTGAATTGCATGCAAATGCTGCTTTAGGACCACGTTTTCAGAAGTATATTATCTTCCAACGCAACACAAAGCAATTCTGCATGAAGAAAATAATGCGAGTGTCTGGAAATGTTTGATTTAAGGTCCTGAAATAGGACCACTGGCTGAATGGGAATGATGAAAAGTGGGACATGTTAGGAAAATGTTACTGTGTTACAGTTCTGTCTTGAGAAAGTCCAGTTTAGAACACTAAGAAAATGAACATAAATTGTTTTCAAAGCACCATCATTCCCCAGTAGGACCTCTGTATTTTATGCCGTGGCATGATATCAAAAAGCCTGGCGTAGCTGCATTAGTCAGGCTGCTCAGCCTCACCACTGCTCCCAGCAAGTCTGAGTTTTTCAAGAAGCATCCAGCACCGTACAGGACTAGGCCCTTAGTGCATAAATCTAAGTGTTTTCTTCCATAGCTGTCGCCGTATAAATATTATTAGGACATATCCTCAGCTGGACTGAAATGTCCGTCCTTGCTCTCTTGACTCTGTTGGAATGAGACCAGTTGACGCCAGCTGATTATCTGGGCCATTATTTATGATAAGTTTGTGGTGACCAAATAAGGTTCTAGGATGTCAAGGTCCTCAGCTGACAAAAATCGGTACAACTTCCTTGGCTCGGAGAGTCACACCTATTTACATTACTCTGTGGTGTGGGACATAAAAAGTGGACCAAATTCTGATTCCCTTACTCTTTTTTTCACTCGGACAAAATTCCTTCTGATGTTACTGTTTGCCCTCCTTGCATGGATATCACTAAGACCTATTCAGGTTTAAGTTGCTTAAGCTTAAGTTTAGATCAGGCTTATATTAAAAACAGGCAGCCACTTACCAAGAGAAACCCCCTTCAAGCTGATAAATATTTTTTTATAGTTCCAACCAACTGCATTGTATTATCTGTGCAGTTGTCTTCATTCTACTGTCTCTCTATAACATGAAAAACCCACTCAAAATCCCCCTTTCTTCTACTCATCCAGTTCAATAATTTTTTAAAGATATTCAAGTTAATTCATTATCATCGGATATATTTTAAACTCTTTTATCTGGAAGCAGTCAGGCTGTTGTGCAACTCGACCTTCTGTATTTTCTTTCCTTTTTTTTTTTTTTAAGGAAGATGCAGAACTCTGTCTCATCCTCCCATAGTATTTCTTAAATGCAGGTTTGTCAATAGTGTATAATCAAGACTAAAATCAATGCTGCTGCTTTTCGCTTCTGTGGGAGTGCCTGTTCCTTCCCTTCTTCTGCTTCAAAGACTGAGACATCAGGTTGCTGTTTGCTCCACAGTAGCAACGCTTGTTAGTTAAACTTTGAGGCAAAAAGTTCTCTATAAGCAGAAATATTAGTCTGCATTTCAAAATCTCCAAACTGGATATTGATAGAAAAAGGGATTAGTTGCTCATCAGAAATAAGGCAACATTTTAGACTGATTTCCCTGACTCATTCTAACCTTCAGATCACCTTCAGGGTAACGTAGCAGGAGTACTGTCCACCTGCATCTGATTATAGCTCAGAAACGAACATTGCAAGAATGTGTTTTAAATTAAAACAACGTATTTTATTTCCAAAGGATTTCTGTATGTGCTTGTAAATGCCTTTGTGGATGCAAACTTCTCATCTAAATATCCTGATTTTTAAGGTAATCAATATGTATTATGAAAATTATTGCATTCTATAAAAGTTGGCATTGCTTGAATTTCAATATTAAAGGAATAAGTCAAATGCTATCACTGCTTGGTTATAAAGCAGCAATTTATTTTGCATACTGGGTAGATAGATTTAAAACAATCCATGCATCAAGGTATTTAGTGAAAGGGAGCTCTATCACAAAGTTCAGTATGTCCCTCCTTACTTGCTGTTCAACACCATTCACTTGTTTTCAGAAGATTAAAAGGATAATAAAAACTCCCAACCACCTCTGTTAACCATATGTTTTCTTTTACAGTAAGTTTTCCATAGGTATAAAAACATGATCTGTTCCCCCCTCCCAGTCTCTACTTAAGAGGGAAAAAAGCAGTAATAAATAAACCAGATCATAAGGTATCTTCTTCCCTAAAAGGAAACACAATGCCATAATAGACAGTAATTTTGTTTTGACTTCCAATTAAATCCAAAGGGATGCTTTTTGTCTTTGGAGAAAACTTTCAGCAAAATTAACAGAACAGATTTAGAATCCGTGATTGCTTCAATTATAATGAAACCTTTTCTCCATGTTCATCATATAAAACTCCAGAGAGGTTAAACAGTAGATCTAACTGCCTATGTTTGCAAATACAATTCAGCAGATACCTCGGGTAATTCTGACTTCTCCACTGACTGCAGTGCTGCAGTCCTATGACAGCATCATATTAATGAGCCAGCAGCAGAGGTACGATGCTCCATGTGGTTTGCAAAGTTTAACCCTGTCCCTCAGACTTCGCTAACTCTCCACAGTGGAGGCACAGCAGCATCAAACCCAGGAGCTGTGTATGTCCCAGGTTAAAGGCAAGCAGGCAATTTCTGAGATGGATTTTGCCTGTTAACAAGATTACCTGCTTAAAAATTCACAGACTGCTGAACACAGGCAGACCCTTTTCTGCACCTTTCTGAAAGAGGAGTTAAAATCTCCCCCCTCAGCGTTCCTCCGCTTTGCAATGGGAGCTGTAGCAGGGCTTTTTCTAGCACCAGCAGGGTTTTTTTTAATTTCTCCTTGCAGCTTACTAATCAATTGCCCATGTAGCCGTTATCCATCCAAGAGGAGTTCGAAGTCTGGGTGGTAGCTAGTCCCTGCAACGCAACCCATACAAAGTATACTGTACCACGTAAACATAATTCTCAACAAGGTTTCAAGGAAGGAGAATTTATTTCGAAGCGATGCACCAAGCATTAGATTAAAATGGGGGGGGGGGGGGAGGAAAAGAGAGGAAGAAAGAGAGGGAAAGAAGGATCAAGATCAAGGATTTTGGATGCCGGAGGGGTCTTCCAAACTCTTGTTTACTGCCCGGCTGCTCCAGCCCTGCAAAGGCTGCATCCAGCCTCCTCCTGCAGCCCCCCCCCCCGCCCGCTCCTGTCCCCCACCCCAAAGCCTTTGCAGGGAGCTCTCCTTGCCGCAAAGCAGCCCCGGGAACCCACCCAGCCTCCCCGCTCTGCCCGCTATTGACCTTCAAATGGCAGACCCCTCCCGGGAAGGTGGTCTGGGAGGGGATACCGGGGAAAGAGGGGGGGATACCGGGGGTGGGATGCATCTTGGGACCCCCGCTCATCCCCCCCCCCCGGCTGCAGGGCGGCCCGGGGCGCGCCCCGCTCCCCGCGGGAGCTGTCCGTGGTGCTGCAGCCCCCGGCACCGGACCCCGGACCCCGGCCCCCGACCCCGGCCCCCGACCCCGGCCCCCAGACCCCGGCCCCGGGCCCTACCCTGCCGGCTCCGCCGAGCGCTGCTCCGCCGCCCGCCCCCCCCCCGCCCCCCCCCCGGCAGCGGCCCGGTGGCGGCACCGCGGTCCTCTCCGGCATGGCCGCTGCGGGAGGGTGGGGGGGAGAGGGAGAAAAGAGAGGGGGAAAAAAGAGGAAAAGCAAAGAAAGCAAAAAGAGAGAAAATAAAGAAAAGAAAGAGATAAAAGAAAGAAAATAGAAATGAAGCAAATAAAAGAAAGGAAAAAAGAAAAGAGAGAGGGTGATGGCCGGGGAGGGGGGAGAAGAGAGCAGGGGCGAGAGGGAAGGAGCGGGGGAAAGGGGGAGCGGGGGGGGAGAAAGAAAGGAGCGGGGGGGAGCGGGGGCAAGGGGGAAGGGGATGGGAGATGGGGAGGGAGGAGCGGTGGGAACGGAGAAAGGGGAAGGGGGGGAGGGAGCGGGGGAAGCGAGGGGAAAGGGGGAACGGGGAGGGGGCATTGGGGGGGGCATCAGGGGCTGGGGGGCCGGGGAGGGGGAGCGGGGAGGAGGGCAGGGAAGGGAAGGGGGAGCCGGGGCAGGAGAGGGGAAGGCGAGGACGGGGAGGCGGGGCGGGCTGGGGGGGGGAGGCGGAGCCGGGGCAGGGCCGGGGGGGTGGGCGGCCGCCCCCCGCCCACGTGTGCGGGGCCGCCCCGCCGCCTCCCGCCCGGCCGGGCTATATAAAGGGCGGCGGCGGCCGGAGCAGCGCCGCGTTGCCGCCCGCTATCCAACCCCCCCGCTTTTTTTTCTTCCCCCCCTCCCCATCCCCTTTACCCCCCCGAGTACCCAGCCATGAGCTACACGATGGAGCCCCTGGGCAACCCCTCGTACCGCCGGGTGACCGAGACCCGGGCCACCTACAGCCGAGCCAGCGCTTCCCCGTCCAGCGGGTTCCGCTCGCAGTCGTGGTCGCGGGGCTCCGGCAGCACCGTGTCGTCCTCCTACAAACGCTCCAACGTGGGGGGGCCGCGGGCCGCCTACGGCTCCACGGTGCTGAGCTCGGGCGAGAGCCTGGACATCAGCCAGTCCTCGCTGCTGAACGGCGCGGCCGAGCTGAAGCTGAGCCGCTCCAACGAGAAGGAGCAGCTGCAGGGGCTGAACGACCGCTTCGCCGGCTACATCGAGAAGGTGCATTACCTGGAGCAGCAGAACAAGGAGATCGAGGCGGAGCTGGCGGCTCTGCGGCAGAAACACGCCGGGCGAGCGCAGCTGAGCGATGCCTACGAGCAGGAGCTGCGGGAGCTGCGGGGTGCCCTGGAGCAGGTGAGCCACGAGAAGGCTCAGATCCAGCTGGATTCGGAGCACATCGAGGAGGACATCCAGCGCCTGCGGGAGCGCTTCGAGGACGAGGCGCGGCTGCGCGACGAGACGGAGGCCACCATCCGCGCCCTGCGCAAGGAGATGGAGGAGGCCTCGCTGATGCGGGCGGAGCTGGACAAGAAGGTGCAGTCGCTGCAGGACGAGGTGGCCTTCCTGCGGGGCAACCACGAGGAGGAGGTGGCCGAGCTGCTGGCGCAGCTCCAGGCCTCCCACGCCACAGTGGAGAGGAAGGACTACCTGAAGACCGACCTCACCACGGCGCTGAAGGAGATCCGCGCCCAGCTGGAGTGCCAGTCCGACCACAACATGCACCAGGCCGAGGAGTGGTTCAAGTGCCGCTACGCCAAGCTGACGGAGGCGGCCGAGCAGAACAAGGAGGCCATCCGCTCTGCCAAGGAGGAGATCGCCGAGTACCGCCGGCAGCTGCAGTCCAAGAGCATCGAGCTGGAGTCGGTGCGCGGCACCAAGGAGTCGCTGGAGCGGCAGCTCAGCGACATCGAGGAGCGCCACAACAACGACCTCACCACCTACCAGGTAGCAGGGAGGCCACCCGGGCTGCACCGAGCCCCGTCCGGGCCGGGGAGGGAGGGGGGGAAGTGTCGGGGGTCAGGGGATGGGATGGTGGTGGTGGCCGGGTACCGGCTCGGCAGTGAGGGATGCGTGCCGGGGGGAGCCGGAGGGACCGCCAGCTGCGCTGGGATCCCCAAGGGCCAGGAGGTGTTGGGGAGGGCGATGGGAGCCGGGTGGGTCCTGCTCTGACCCTGGCACTGCCTCCCGGGGTGGCAGAAAGAGTTTCCAAAAGTCCCCGTTGAGAACTTTTCTTTCTGTGCTGGCTCCGTGGGAAGCGTGTGTCTGTGTCACAGAGGTTTTCTGCGTCTCTGTTGCAGGACACGATTCATCAGCTGGAGAACGAGCTTAGAGGAACAAAGTGGGAAATGGCTCGTCACTTGAGGGAATACCAGGACCTCCTCAATGTCAAGATGGCCCTGGATATTGAAATTGCTGCATACAGGTACAGTAGGATCACTGTGGATGTGTCTGGAATATTAATAGCACTGCAGATGCTGCTGGCTTGGGAAGCTTTACCACAGATAAGAAATATCTGCATGCGGTGAATCCAAGTAAAATTAGAGCTTGGCTAAATTACAACCGCTTTAAAATCTACGCAGACCCAAGGGGCGTCTGCAGTAAGAAATCAAAGTTCGTTAGTCACCGGCTCTCCGGTAACCAGTGGCAAAGCTCCCGGCGAGCTCAGTGGGCACAGGATAGCATGACTCAGTGCGGTGGCACCCTGGTGCCGCATTCTGCCCTTGTTTGCAGAAGACGCAGCAAAAGACAAGCTTATTTTTAATTCCTGTTTACTTTGCGTATGCCAACCAGGCGGTGCTTGTCACTTGAATTTCCTTTTATCGCTGGAGAGAGACAGTGCACTTGCTTGATCATGGTTTCAAGCAAGGAGTGCTAATGTGCTTGTCACAATCACTTTTGCTTTTCTTGCTCAACTTTCCTTTAAAGGCATCCACTCTAATCTGGAGCAGGAACATTGCTTGCTATTGCCATCACCTGGCAGGTTTTTTTAGTCTCCTCTGCATCACTTCAGAACTCTCATCGGAGAACTGCTGATTTTTCTGGGTCACAGGCTTAGATGAAAAACATGCATTTGAATGTAAGAAAAATAAAAACACACACATCCCCCCCACGACCCCCGCACCCATCTCCAGATCTGCTTAAACTCCTGAGGCTGTTCAGACAAACACACAGAAACCCTAGGGTCTGTAGCTGTTTGCTGCCAAAGTTAGCTGAACAAAAGTCTCTTCAGTTTTCATAGCCGCACAAGAAAGGTGGATGCCCAAACTATTGAACTAGGACATATGGTCTAATTGGCTTTGAATGTCTCAGCCACAATATTTGATTTGGGTCTGTTGGCTGTGTCAAAGTCTCAGTTTGCCTGAGTCATAACACATCTTACCAAGTTAATTATTTTGCCATACGCTGTGCTGACTTATGCCATAATAAAGTTTTTTGAGATTAAGGATAAATTTCAACTGATCAGCTGAAGGTGCTACACTTGCCACATGCAAACCAAGCTAAAAGCTGTTTGCTGAA
Source organism: Haliaeetus albicilla (assembly GCF_947461875.1). NCBI lineage: Eukaryota > Metazoa > Chordata > Aves > Accipitriformes > Accipitridae > Haliaeetus > Haliaeetus albicilla. Next base: position 40,016,297 of record NC_091495.1, read on the forward strand.
TATGAATTTTGCAAAAGAGATGATTCAAGGAAAGCTGAACTGGGGCTGTGAGCGATGGATTATGCTGATTGGCTCTGGCATATTCCACACACAAACTGGTTTCATCCTGCTGACAGAGAAATATTCTAATAGCTGTCCCTTATGTTGGGTTTCCATGCTCATTTGGGTTTTTTTCTCCTCCTTCTGATTCCCTTAGGAAGCTACTGGAGGGCGAAGAGACAAGATTCAGTGCCTTCTCTGGAAGCATTACTGGACCCATATTCACGCACAGACAACCATCTGTCACAATAGCATCCACTAAAATTCAGAAAACAAAAATTGAACCACCAAAGCTGAAGGTCCAGCACAAGTTTGTAGAAGAAATCATTGAAGAGACAAAGGTAGAGGATGAAAAGTCTGAAATGGAAGATGCCCTCGCAGCTATTGCAGAAGAAATGGCAGTCAAGGCCCAGCAAGAAGAACAGGAGGAAGAAAAAGCAGAAGAAGCAGCTGTAGAGGAAGAAATTGTTTCTGAGAAGGCTGCTGCAGAACAAGCAGCTGCACCTGAGGAAGAAAAGGAGGAAGAGGAAGCAGAGGAGGAAGAAGCTGCAAAATCTGATGCAGCGGAAGAAGGCGGCTCTGAAAAAGAAGAAATAGAGGAAAAGGAAGAAGGGGAGGAGGCTGAGGAAGAGGGGGAAGAAGCTGAGGCCAAGGGCAAAGCTGAAGAGGTCGCAGCAAAGGTAGAGAAGGTCAAAAGCCCTCCCTCCAAGTCACCCCCTAAATCCCCCCCTAAATCCCCTGTAACGGAGCCAGCCAAGGCTGTCCAGAAAGAAACGGCTGCAGAACCAGGAAAAGAACCAAAGGCGGAGAAAGGTGCTGAGAAACCAGCCAAGGAGGAAGAGAAAGCAGCATCTCCGGAGAAGCCTGCCACACCAAAGGTAACCTCTCCAGACAAGGCAGCGACCCCGGAGAAGCCTGCGACACCAGAGAAGCCTGCAACCCCAGAGAAAGCCGTGACCCCGGAGAAGCCGGCGAGCCCGGAGAAGCCCCGCTCTCCGGAAAAGCCGGCGACCCCAGAAAAGCCGGCCACTCCAGAGAAGCCCCGTTCTCCGGAGAAGCCAGCCACTCCAGAGAAGCCCCGTTCTCCGGAGAAGCCGGCCTCGCCGGTCAAGGATGAAAAGGCTGTGGTGGAGGAGACCATCACTGTCACAAAGGTAACAAAAATTAGTGCAGAGGTAGAGAAGGAGTCCAGGAAAGAAGACATTGCAGTGAATGGTGAGGTGGAGGAGAAAAAGGAAGCGGAGGAATCCAAAGAGAAGGAGGTTGAGGAGGAAGACAAGGGAGTTGTCACCAATGGCCTAGATGTGAGCCCAATTGATGATAAGGGTGAGAAAATTGTAGTAACCAAAAAAGCAGAGAAAATCACTGGTGAAGGTGGGGACAGTACAACCACATATATCACAAAGTCGGTGACGGTCACTCAGAAGGTAGAGGAACATGAAGAAAGCTTTGAGGAGAAATTAGTGTCCACCAAGAAAGTGGAGAAAGTTACTTCACATGCCATAGTAAAAGAGATTAAAGAGACCGAATAAAATAAATCATAGCTAAATTTAAAAAATTAAAGAGCTGGGGTTGGTGCAAAAGGTTAAGCCATATGACAGCTGCAAAATGCATGTGAGTGACGGCTTCAAAGCAGAACGGGTTCTCTCATGGAGGCTCCAGACACACAGTATTTTACTTTTTTGTGCAATATAGGGGAGGGGGGGGGAATGCATGCAGGCTCAAGATGTACTCCCTCCACAGAGCTTGGGGATCTAAAAAAAAAATAATACTAATAATAGTGCATGAGATGAAATGTGCAAAGGAAGCTTTTGAATTTCCTGAGCTGTTGGAGGGACATATCTGAGGAATGACTTAAGATGTATTATGCAAAGAACCAACTGAGCCAAAAACAAACAGAAAACAGTAATAGAATATTCATGAGAACCAGAACTCTCCTAGCCTTAAAAAAAGCTACTTATAAATAATTATGTTTACCTCACTGGTGCAATTAGGGTGGACTTTTTGCTCCTGGGAGAACCTAGTTGACATGCACAGTATGCAACCTTTTGTTGTTTGATGTAAAACAGTCACAGCAGTTCTTGCTCAATAAAGGTCAATACTGAAAATGTGACTTGTCTGGTGACTTTTTTTTCCAACTCCAATCCTTCCCTGAAGTTCGATACTTTGTCCTGAACAGGAATGCAGTTGCATGGGTTGAAAAGTTGCTTGAGTTTTTCCTTAGTGTCCTCATTTAGAAAGCAAGTTTGAATTGGGTATGATGAACCAATTTCCTGTAACATAACACAAATACTTGAGCTGGTTTAAGCAAATACTTAAGAGCCATAGCCCATGCTTTCCAGAGTGAAGAGGAATCTGTTGAATTCTGTTGCACGGCCTTTAGGTGCTTAGAGGGGCTGCAATTGCTTTTGCTAGCAAGGGGGAGGTCTGTAAGCCATGTGCTGCTAACATCACTTACTGGAGCAATCCTGCTCATAGTAAAAGTGTTAAACTCTGCTGCAAGTATAATTTTCTTCCCTGTGTGCTAGCCTCAATGTGTAAGGAGAGCCTTAAAGATGTGGCAATTTCTAGATTGTTCCTTGATCTTCCTGTGAAGATACCCTGACCGCTTCACAGACAGGCTATCTTCTGACACCAGTTTGTCACTTAAGTGTGCAGAGACCCATTAAATAAGCTCAACCAAGACACCATGTGTTCATCAAAATGGGATAGCTTCTGGTTATTTTTTTCCCCTCCTGCCTTAACTATATGGGAACATCCTTATCAAGTGTCTGCCTCAAATGATCAACAGGTGCAATCTGCCTCTAAACACAAAATTCCAAAATTGAGAGCAAATAAATTCCTGGAAAAAGGAAACTGTCTCAGAGATTATACTGGTATCATGTATCAAAAATACTCCTAACTCATTTTTTACATATTTGTCCATTTGAAAATAGCTGTAGAAATGAGACCCTTCCAGAGTCTGAACTGAGGCTGGGTAGGGCTCAGATTATACCTGGTATGACTGAGAGATAAAACCAAATTAAAGCATTTTTTAATTTCCAATAGAAAGGCCTTCTGAACGTTGGCCTATGTCTACTGCCACTTCCAGGTTGGCTTTATTAAAAAGAAAGCCAATTAAAGGGCCCTCTAAAATCCCACTACGTGGAAAATAAATGGAGATAAATGAAACAAAGGGGAAAAGAGGAGGGCCCTGTTTGTTATCCAGTTTGGATAACTAATATGTCTTATTATGGGATTAATATTGTGTTTATTTCCATGGCATTTCAAAAGGAAAATGAAGAGCACTGCTATGGCCTTACCTCCCATAACTAGCAAAGAAATGCAAATAATTTTTAAGCCTGGGTTCAGTACATGGACTGAAATCTGTTGACTAATTAGGGGTCTGATCAAGATCTATGATTTGCATATGCCTTCCAATTCTTTTCCCTATCAATAACTGAAGATCAAGTAGTTTTTACTTGAAAGGGTTCTGCATGTTCTTCACCAGAGAAATTGTAAAAAGTCCACAGCAGATAAGCCTTTCAAATCCGAGCGTCTTTGTGTAGCAAAGTAATGAATGTTTCTCCTGCTGATATCAATAATGGAAGTCTGTGCTCAACAGCTTGCTGCTTGAGTGACGTTTAATTATAGCAGAGTTAGCAAATTAAATGGCAGCTTCTCTGTAGTGAGCTTATTTGTGAAAGTTACATGTGTAGGTGACATAAAAATAACTGTACCTTTATGAATAAGAAGTAGCCCAGGCACACTCATCTATTGTCAGTAAGTGTTTGCACCAAGTGATGGTAAAATGCAGAAATGCCCACTGGTTTGTGAGCATTGAAATGATTTTTTTCTTGGGTTTAATCAAAATTTTCAAGAGAACACCACCACTAAACCCAAAAACTAAAGCAGAGACCAATATTTAACATAAAACTTTCTGTTTATGTGTTCCAAACAAGTTCTAGAATCTGCTAAAATGTCACAAACTGCAAAGCCAGTGGGCTACCACCCCTCAGCATAGAAAGTCAGGCATCTTCAGCATTGAGATGAAGAAGGGTCACTTTGTACAGTGAATTAAATTTCAATGTCAGTGGGAGACTCAAGAACACTGTTAACGTGGGCTTACGCAGGTGCAGGTGGGATCCCAAACTGGCTTGCTATTTTTCATGTTATGCTTTCTTTTCAGTTCCAGTAAGATACAGCTACAAGGACCTAGAGATTATTATTTGTGTTGTTTTAGTTCTGCTTGCACATCAGCAGTCCAACCAGGATTGCGGTTTCTTATGCAAAGGGGCTGTATCAACACTTCTGTCCAGGTTACATTGACTTTCCTGAATGGTTTTGGGAATTCACTGCATCGCCTGCATGGGAGGTAAACTCCTGGGCTACCCACTGGCACGCTGTATTTCAAAATATCCTCATTTCCCCTGCTTTTCCACCAAAAACATACTGCAGCCCTTAGTTATTACCCACAACTGCTTTTTTTTTTTCTCTGCTTTAACACACAAAATAGATTTTGAGTTCAGCCTATTTCCCACTGCAAATGTTTCCATCAAATCCTAAGAGAAATAAGCAACTGGTTAATACATTTCTAAATATTTATAAAACTATAAGAACTGATTAACATTTAATGTTGCCAAGAGGTTTTGTCTACTGACATCTGCAATCAAACAGTTTCAAAAGATAGCATAATTCTGGGGCAGAGATGCATAAATAGTATGTTATTTGCCTGTTCTGCACCAATTGCTTCTTCAGACTCTGCATAACCAGTGAAGGGATTAATTACTTTCAGACAAAGAAGTTCATTAATCAATACGAAAGACTCCATGAAGGGAAAAACAATAATTAAAGGAAGTTCCTGTGAAGATTTATGCATCTTATTTAAGGTGGGCTACCAAGACCCCCATGACTTCAGGAGCTGGAGGGCTCTAAACCAGGATCTTTTTACCATACCGGGATGTGGAGATGCTACAATTAAGAGATTTTCAGCATCCCAGAACTAAATTCCAGGTGGAAACAAACTGGGAAGTGTTACAAAACACAAATAGGTTGCATTTGCCAGGGAGCTGAGTCAGGCACTAGAATTTTCTCCAGGCATCAGGGTCTGTGCTTTTTCCATTCGCATGCGGGCTTTCTTCTTTCTCTGCTCGGGATTAAACTACCCTTAAGTAATCTAGGAAGGCAGCAGATGATGAATTGTCAATTATTTAGTTACTAGAAGGTAAATTCCTAGAATCTGGATATTATTCCTGTAGAAGTTTTCCTCTTGCTGAGTGCGAGTGTGTGTGTATCTCAAGAAAAGCATTCAGGACCTCCTTGTATTTGTCTTCCCTGTGATGAGACCTTGGCCTGATCCAGACACCGTCTGCCCAAATAGCAGGAGAAAATTCAGGAACAGACTCGTGGCTTTACTTACTTGCAGCTGCAACTTGGGTTAAAGTTTCTACCGTGCCTCCCTCTGCCTGCTTTTACTGCATTGCGTCAAAGGGAGCTTCTGGATTTCCAAAGGTAAAACAAGTGTTGGCAGTAGGATCCCCACAACCCTGAGAGCATTTCAGCACGCAAACGCACGCTTCTATCCTCCCTCCCACCAGTTTACCTTAGCAGCAAGGCAGGACTGGGGGTGACAAACCAGGCTGGACGGTCACTGCAGCTTGTCACTCTCCGCAGCTCATTGCCATGGCTGTGACTCACACGTTTCCCGTGGAGTCGTGAAATCTCTCCTTTAGCTGCAATACATTAAAAATAACATAAGGAGTGGGGATCGGACAGAGATACACTGCAAGGAGGAGTGTGTTTGCTGTTGTATCTCTAAGTGTGCTGGTTTGAGAGCATCCCCAGCAGTCTGGTTGCAACACCCTGGAGAGCTGCAAGCTGTATCGCTTCCCAGAAGAGAAAGGGTTACAAAGAACTGAATGAAGGAGGAGTTTATCTACAAAAAGAGACACGAAAGAGGCGGCAAAATCAGGTACTGAAAAGTTAAAAGGAGCTCAGAGCGCTTGCAAAAAGGCAGGATGGGGCAGTGGTTTAATATACACCAAACCGTTTAACAGTGGCTTGGCTTTAATGGCTGTGATGAGTTCTGATCTGGTGTATAACGGGGTTTTTGCTCTGTACGAGCAGAACCTCTCTCCCAACTGAGATGCCACACCAAGAGTTTTCTGATAGGGCACTTAGGTGAATTTCCAACTGCCATCTCCCAGACTCAGTATTCTGCTGTTTGAACTAAGGGTATCACATACCAAAAGGAGCAGCTGTCCTGCAACCCCATCGATAGCTTTTAAAAGAAGTGCTGAGCAAACAACATAGTTGAGTCTCTGGCCCATAGTACTGCAAGTACCCCCCATGGCTCACCACCGTTTTCCTGGAGATAGAAGACAAAATCTGCTCTGTAAGAATAAGTCTGCATAAACATCTGTAGAAAAATCTCCATTAAAAGCAGAAGGGAAATGTGAAAAGAAAGACTTAAGAGATGTTGAAGAAAGGGAAAATTAATTGTCTTGTCTTCTGGTTCTCAAAAGCACCAAAAACCTCAAGAAAGTGGCAGGGGGTGGGGGTGAGGGACGTTAAGCATTTGGAAATTATGCTGGAATTATTACATATGCATACAAGCTCTGTTTCCTGAATGTTTTTACCAAAGCTGCTTTTTCTTTCTCCTGCTGTTTTTCCTGGGAACACAGAAGGGAAGAATTGTTTTAAGTGCTTACCTCATCCATCATCTTCTTTATAACTCTTCCAACACTGAAAGGGCAGGTGCTTTTGGAACACACCTAAAATTTGTACAAAAGGACACTTCCTTTCTCTCTGAACAGAGCCATCAAGGAGAACCAATGCAAATCAACTGATACCATGAAGTCAGTGGACAAAATTTAAAGTTACCCTCAAATCCTATGCAAAAATCCATCTAGCTACATGAGACTGTGAAAAATTTTAGTGCAGCCATGTAATGCCTGTTTTAAGATGGGCTTCCATGGGTTTATTTAAAATGGTTTAATGTGCAGCACTTGTCTAGTACTTGCCCTTAGCACAAGGTTTAACTTTATGCACCAACTTCAGCTAACTGAAAATAAGTAGGCTCAGACCACAGGACATTAACATTGCTTTCAGAATTGCCAGGCTTTGCTGCTGTTTCAGCTGTTCCTATTTCATGCCCAATCACAGATCAGACCTTTCTTTAGCTCACACTCAAAATTTTAAAAGGTCCTGACAAATTCTCAGAAGAAAATGAGCCTCTTCAGTCCATAGTGGACTGACTTTAAGACAGCACCCTGGAAAGGCAGCTCATTCAAGTAGCAAAGAGAATTCACCCTACATTGTCCTTCCTTCTTAACACCTCACCACAGCTTTTTTTTTTTTTAATATTCAGACATTGCTCCAAGTCTTAGCCACATCCCATCATTCTTTCATCACTGATTTGTCAAACATTGGTAGGAAGTTGTTCAATGTCTAACAGCCACGCCTGTGTTTGGCTTCTGTATTGGTTTGTTAAAATTTCTTCTTTTTCCAAAAGGTAAAAGGAGCTTGTGCTTGCATGCATACAACAGCCCAGTGAGACCCACCACAAAGCTAACAGCGCATTTGGACACCAGTGTATTTTTACCATTGCAAGCTTTCCATGTGAAATTTTACAGCCCCATCAAGAAATTTTGCCCACCTACTAGTCCCCCAAGCATATCAGCTAGAGACAGAAACCAGTATCCCATATCCTGGTTACACAGGCTTGAAAGATGGATGTGATACACCACTTTGTCAACCTCTTAAGTGCATTAGTGACACATGACACGTACAAGGAATCAGTGTAAGCATTTCTGTAACTTTATTGACTAGCTTTATTGCACATACTTATTGAAGCCTCCGTTATTTTACCCACCCAAGGTTTCCATAATTATTTTAAATGCAAGTTAAAGATAACTTTCATTCCCATGACTTATTTTTTTTTTTCCCCCCATTTTAAATTTTAAGGTTCTGAATCACCCAAGAAAGACATAACCCCTGAATTCATACGTGTAGACCATGCGGCATTCAGGGAGCAAGCCAGTGGGTGCTCTGCAAGCATACTGATACTCTGCACAGAGAGAAACATCATAGATCATTAACTTTAAACCTCAGTGGTCACTGAATTAAATATGTGAGACTGCAATTTTAGCTCAGTCAATCATCTTTTACTCTGTTGACCTGATGAGAAAGGTAGACTGCCTAAAAATCAAGCCTTCTTCTTCACTTCACTCTCTTCCTTTCCTGCTGCTTCTTTCTCTTCCTTCTCCTCCTCACCAGTTTCCTCAGCAGCTTCCTGAGACTCCTCCCCTTCTTCAGCTGCTGTTTCTTCCCCTTCTCCTTCCTCTTCCTCACCCTCTTTGGCTTCTTCAGATTCTTCTTTAGCACCTTTGAAAGACAAAAAGAAGTATTTCACATATACGTACTGTTCCTAATCCCAATTTAAGGGGAGCCAGCACACCTGCACCCTTCAACCCAACACATTTGGATGGCAGCCAGCTAAACATGATGGGGCTGGCAACTGATTTTGCATGAAAGCAGGGACATTTATCTGGGACTTGCAAGGCAGAACAACAAAACTACACAACCAGCTTATCCTAGATTTCAGAGGGAGTGAAACACTTTACAGGTCTTTTCAAAATCATGGCCTTGAAAAATATTGACTCTGGACTCATTGCTTTAAGCCTTATCCAAAGGCTTGAGTCCAAAATGGAATCTTGCCATTGCTCTCCAATTGGCTCTTTAGCTATCATTTCATTATAATTAATCTTTACACTAATAAACTCCTAGAATAGCTCAATGGCAACCAATGCATTTCAGGTATGTTTAGGTTAAATCCTTCAGGGCTATGCAGCTGAAGTTGGGAAAAGCAACCCTGGATCATATTCCTTCTCATTTTCTTTAAAATGAGAGTCTGGCAAATAAATTATGGTGCAGCAAGGAAGTGGCATATACTTTGCTTGAACAAGAAAACTACCTAGACCTCAGGCAATAGATATTGCTATCCACTGAACCCAACAGTTACATCCACAGACATCAGCTGATGTTCCTATTATCACAGGCTACTCTCTGGAAATTCGTATTTCGCCCAGGATGTCCTCGTCCCTTCTTTCTGAGGATGCCTGTAATAGCCAAGTACTGTTTGCTGCTGCATGAATATAATATTACATGCTGTTGAAGTATTATCATTCTTGGTTTTGGAAACTTGAATGGAAAAAAACCCACCCAGTGATTTCCAAGGGAATATAATCAGTCCTACAATCCACCTGATATTGAATGTTTACCTTATCTTCCATTCAATGTTCAGGCTTTCCTGCTTAAATGCTGTGTGCTTAATCCCATGATCCTCTGCTCACGTGAGCAGACAAGGAGAGAGGTCTAATCATTAGACTTAGTCCTCAGGATTTCTGGGTTTTACCCTGTATGAGCAGGGTGAAGCATGAAAGAGAGGGATTTGAAAGTAACTATAAGTACCTTCCTCCTCTTGTTCAGCCTCTTCACCTCCTGCTTCTTCCTCACCTTCCTCTTTCTCTTCCTCCTCACCTTCTTCTGCAGGTGCTGCCTTGGCTTCTGCCACTTTAGCAGCCTCAATTGTTTCCTCTATTTCAATCTGCTCTTCCTGAACGTGACTGGAGTAGTATGTGGGGAAGGAACGGGTTGTCATCAGGTAGGAGCTGGACTGGAGACCGCTGTAGGCAGACCTGCCAAAAGTCGGGGCAGTCTGGGTGTAGCCACTGGTGATGCTTCCAACACTAGTGAAACTGAGTCGGGTCTCTTCACCTTCCAGCAGTTTCCTAGCAGACAAAAACCAAGCAGAAATGACTTAGTTGTGCTGCAGCAGTATTCAGCAGATTCAGCTAAGGACTGAGATACTATGATGTTTTGAGCAGCACAAGCCCTAGAAACTGCATACTTAGGAGTGCAAAAACTAGCCTATAATAAATAACTATGTGGCAATGCTACCCTATCTTCTTGGAAAAAATTGTTTCAGATGTGTGCATTACTGGTGAATTAATACTTTTCCTTGTTAGAAGAAATAATGGGGAAAAATTCTCTAGGATTAGGTTCCTATAGCAGGTGAGGTTAGAATTGTATATTGGTAACCTGTAGGGTTGCAGAGAACGATGCAGATCTAACAATTTGATGTTATGTTCGGCTATTAGACAGGGTTTATAGTCACTTTCTCAATATTCCCCCTTGTGGCATTCATGGAAATTCTGTATCAGCATTTGCTGTTTCTAACAGTATCTGGGACAAAACTAATATTAAACAGCTATTTAAAAGCAATTCTGCTGTAAAATATTTGCTTTGCAGGAGATTGCTTCTGTGAGCTGGAAGCAAAGCCCATTCTTAAAAGCATGTAAGAGGCTTCCAATTTTGAGGGCACAGCCATCTGTATTAAGAAGTTCCACTGACACAAAATCTCTTCACTGTATGTAAAGAACAGGTATTTTTATCTGTAAAGATGGAGAACTGAGACCATATATTGCTGAGCTAAGAGTTCTGTATGCATATACATACACACCATTATACTCGCTTAGGTTTGCTCCACTGAAGATTTTGCTTTAAGCAAGTATTTTACCTCAAAAGCACTGCTTCTTCCAATAGCAAGACAATGGAGAAGACCTGATTAAACTGACACTTATCTATGGAAATTTCTGCTGGAGGAATGATAGATAGAATGAATTCTCTTGAAGAGAGAACGGGAACCTGATTCCTTACTAAAACCTTCCCCCCATCCTACCTATACGCTGCGATTTCGATGTCCAGGGCCATTTTCACATTGAGCAGATCTTGATATTCCTTCAAATACCGAGCCATTTCACTCTTCGTGGTTCTCAGCTCGTTCTCTAATTTGTTGATTGTATCCTGTTGGAAGTAACAATATCGACAGGGTAAAATTCTTAATTCCTCCATGTCTAGCAGTAACATCTTGCAAGGAATTTCTCCAATCCTATTAACTTAATCTTGCTCTCGCAGACAGAAAGCGAATGTCTCCAACTCCACCCTCAGCCAGAAGGGCACCATTTACCAAACCCCACCTTCCCTGGCAGGGTTTTCCCACCCCTATACCCGCTCCCTGCTCTTCCATCCTTATTTAATGTCAAGAGCCCTGTTTTCTGCTGTGTGAAGACTAAACACCCCTGTACCCACACCCTGCTATTCTATCCTTATTTAAGAGCTCAGTTTTCTGCTATGCGAGGACCAAACACCCCCATACCCACACCCTGTTATTCCATCCCTATTTAATGTCAAGAGCCCTGTTTTCTGCTGTGTGAGGACCAAACACCCCTGTACCCACACCCTGCTATTCCATCCCTATTTAAAAGCTCAGTTTTCCGCTACGTGAGGACCAACACCTCGTACCCACACCCTGCTCTTCCATCCCTATTCAACCTTACGAGCCCGGTTTTCTGCCACCCAAGGACTAAAGCAGGCACGAAACTCGTTTTGTTTCAAGCCTCTACGTGCTTTTTCCTGTTTTAGCTTAATGATATGCCTTTTTCCAGGGCGACACGGCTCAGGACTTAGGGGCACGCAGCCGAACGATGCCCGGCGTGCCGCAGCGCCGTGAGCCAGAAGCGATGCCCCCCCCCCCCCCGCCCCTCACCTGCAGGGCGGAGATGTCGGCGCTCTGCTTCTCTTCCAGCTCCTGCAGCTGCTTCTCCAGCGCCTCGTTCATGCCGCGGGTGGCCTCGATCTCCAGCGTCTTGGCCTTGAGCAGGCGGCGGCTCTCGGAGACCTCGTCCTTGGCGGCGCGGACGGCGTCGGTGTTCTTGGCGGCGCTCTCGCTGAGGACGGTGAAGCGGCTGCGGAACCACTCCTCGGCGTTCTGCATGTTGCGGGCCGCCAGCTTCTCGTACTGGGCGCGGATGTCGCGCAGGGCGGCCGAGAGGTCGGGCTTGGCCGACACGTCCATCTCCACGGAGAGGTGCGCGTACTGGATCTGCGCCTGCAGCTCCGCCAGCTCCTCCTCATGCACCTTCTTGAGGAAGGCCAGCTCGTCCAGCAGGCTGTCCACCCGCTTCTCCAGCTCCGCCCGCGCCAGCGCCGCCTCGTCCGCGCCCTTCCGCACCTCCAGCAGCCGCGCCTCCGCGTCCTCCCGGCTCAGCACCTCCTCCTCGTAGCGCGCCTGCAGCCCGCGCAGCGTCTCCTCCAGGCTCTCCCGCTCGCCCTGCAGCGCCTGCTTCTCGCTCGTCGCCTCCTCGGCCGCCAGGCGCAGCTCGCGGATCTCCTGCTCGTAGAGGGCGCGGAAGCGGGAGGGCTCGGCGTGCTTCTGCCGCAGCACCAGCAGCTCGGCCTCCAGCACCTTGTTCTGCTGCTCCAGCTCGTGCACCCGCTCGATGAAGCAGGCGAAGCGGTCGTTGAGGTCCTGCAGCTGCGCCCGCTCCTGGCTGCGGATGGACTTGAGGTCGTTGCTGATGGCCGCCACCTGGCTCAGGTCGAGGCTGTCCACCGAGTGCAGGAGGGAGCCCGAGGCGCTGGACGCGGCGTAACTGCGCCGCACCGACACCGAGGAGACGGGCGCCGACAGGCTGGAGTACGCCGAGCGCGCCGAGCTGTAGCCGCCGCCGCTACGCATCGCCGAGACGTGGAGCCGCGGGCTCTCGGCGTACCGCCGCTTGTAGGAGGGGAAGAACGGGTCGTAGCCGTACGAGCTCATGGCTGCGGGAAGGCTGGGCGGGAGGGGAAGGGGGAGAGGCTGCCAGCGGCTGCTCTGCGGACCGGCGCCGCCCGACCGCCCCTATTTATCGGCGGGGAGGGCGGGCGGGCGCAGCCGCCGGGCGGGGCGGGGCGGCGCCGCGCTGAGGTACGGCCCGCGCCGCGCTGAGGTACGGCTCGCGCCGCGGTACGGCCCGCGCCGTCCCTCGCGTAGCTCCGCGCCTCAGGGCGGGCTGTGGCGAGGCGGGCTGGTGGGTGCTCCCTGTCAGCTTGTGCTGGCGTGGCCCCGTCGGAAGCGCCTTGGGCATCGTCCTCGCCTCAGGCCCGCTTCGGGCTCGCCGGGGGCTTCTCTCGGGCCCCCCTTCGGGCCTACTTGGGGCCCACCTCGCCTCAGGCCTAGCTGGTGCCCCCCCCCCCCCCGAACCTGCCAGGCTGCGCGTAACACCCCTCTCTCCTCATCCCCCGCTTCCCCACAAGCCCCCCTGGCAGAAGCCCTGGGGAGGTCGTGGCGGGGGTCTCAGGGAGGCCCGGTGCCTCAGCGAGGCTGGGGTGCGCGCAGCCCTCGCTGCACCTCAGAACCCTAAGACCGCCTATGTAAAGAGCATGTTTTTCTCCTTCGATTGGCGGTTTTCGCAAGGTGTGTGTGCTCTTCGAGTTCTCGCTGCCCTGGCCGTGTCCTTTGTTGCAAGTGGTTCCTAACAACCAGGTAATGACGTGAATGCAGAAACAAATATGGCGCGTGGTTTGCAGTCCTAACAGAATACATTAATATCTAGTTACCTAGCTTTGCTTCCTCCATTCTTGAAACTCTCCAGAGGCAAGTCTGTCTGAGACTTGGACTATGGAGACTGAATGTTTATCCTTGCCTAATCTGGCTAATCCAGAGACTAAAGCTGGACAGCAGCATCGCAGCTATGTCTCACCCAGATTATTAGCCACTGGTTGATTAAAACAAAGCAGTATTTACATAGTAGAGATTTATCAGAAGCAAGCGGGGAATGTAGTGAGCACAGACTTCACTGGATGCTCAAAAAGGCAACGATAATTTGTCTTTCAGAGTCAGAAGGGAAAATATATTACAAACCAAACTCTTCAAAGTTTTCTTGAGGAAGGAATAAATGTAGGCGCGGGTTGGGGGACGTTTATTAAGAGAGAGATACCGCAAAAATGCTTGTTGCTTCCTAAAGAAAGGGGAAGGAATTAGTAACATGCATAAATTAATCTGTATGCCTGTCACTAATTGCAATGGTGCTTAAGTAGTTCTGGCACAAAGGTGTTTGCTTAATACCAGTCATCTACGGAAGGTAGAGTGGGGTTGACTTTATCATGTTTCCTACTATCTTCTAGTGATCTCAAACAGAACGTTACCTGTTGTGTGGTGTCGTTTCCGTATGTTTCAGGGTACTTGAATATGAGGGATATTAAGCTGTGAGGGGCAATGGCTCATCAGAGGTACAAAGCTGCAGTCTGTTTTTTTCATCTGAGCTCATGCTAGATGGAATGAACTATACTAAGAGCTAGTAAAGGCTTATGCGTCACTATATCACAGTAGAGCTGATGAGAGATGTTACTTTGCAAATCTAAAGCATCCCCCTGAAGATCAATGGAATCGCTCTTGATTTATAAGCACTGCAAGTGAGGCTTCTGCTCAAAATTTTATTCAAAATTTGTGATTTAAATTTCCATAGCAATTGCATTCATGCATGTTAGAACAGCTATCCATTATTCAGGCACTGAATATGCAAAGTATAGCAGCACAGGTTTAGTTTTGTGTGCTAATACATTTTAGCTTTAACAGAGATTGGTTTTGTCTTTTGCCCCAAAGAGGTAGCTTGTGTGGCTTGCAGAGCACCCCGGGAAGAAATGAGCAATATAGACATTATCGCAGATGGAAAGATGCACAGGGGGCTTGGCCAGAGGTTCAGTGAGCTTCTAAACACAAATTGGTCTGGGATACTCAAGTAATGCAAACTGGAATACCTTGTTTCATGCCAATGGATTTATGCTAATCTCCCCTACATTCAATTTGAGCATAAGATTTAATTATTAATCGTATTGTTTATTATACTGTGTATTAATAAATGAATATACCTCAGCTTCTAAAAATAGCTGCACTTCATATCCCAGGAAAATAAGCTTTGTAATTGTAGGCTGTTAATATTCTTTCTCATATTTTTTTAGAGAGGGAAAATGAGCAGGAAACCCCTTCCTCTCTGCCAGCAGTGTGTGCCAGAAGATGGGAAAGTATGTCTGCAGACAGCCCTGCAGTGTTGAGTTTCAGTGTGACTCAGAGGTAAGGATGAAGCTTTGCTACTATAACGAAAAGAAAGCTACTACTGAAGGCATCCTGCTTTGGAAACTTGTATTTCCAGGTATAAGGTAGTGCTGACTCTGATTTCCCCATTCTCTTTGTCTCCCTTTTGTTGCTTTTTGCCATAATGCAGAGTATAATCTCTCCCCTTGATATGTTATTGTTAGAAAAATCATTGAAGTAGTAGTGAACAGAGGAACGGAATAAAGACTGGCTTCCAACTAGAATGAAATGGTCTGTGCCATTTGTCTCATTTTTGTTTAAGACTGCATCGAAAAAAGCAGGCAGGCAGTCACTAGAGATGAGCTGAGTCACCCAGCAGCTTAGCATTATGTCCCTTTCCATGTCCTGAAGCTAAAGCTGCTCTCTTGCTGTTTTAGTTAATTGTGAGTGTTGTGATTTCATCTAACGCAAACTTCAGGTTAGAAGAACCCCAAGTCCAGGTTCATCCCTTGAAAACCTCCCCTAGGCTGGCTGACCTAAATAATATGGATTATCATGATGAATGATACAGAAATAATAGTAGTGACGTGCTAAAATGGCAGGTGTGCAGTCACATACTATTGCTGCATAAGCAAAGCAAGCAACTCCATGAAAATACCTTCCTGTCTGTACATTTTCCTCTGCTACCTACTACGTAATTAGCATGTACTCAGTCTAGGAATGGCATTTCCTCAAGAAAGAGTTTAGGTCTAGGCCCTGTGCTAGGGCCTCACTGAGCACCAAGAAGTTACTTGAATACAACCAGAGTCAGTGAAAATTGCTCTATGCTGCAAAACACTTGGGCATTGAAGTCTATTGGGGTTTCCCTTTTTTTTTCCCTCCATCATAGAATGGTTTCCTCAGCAGAAAGTGTAACAAGTACGTTTGGGGTTGAGGTGGATGGCAGAATGAAGTCTGCACTGTCTGCTCCTGGTCTTATTTCAGGAGCATAAAATTGAGCAGACTTAAGTCAGAAAAGCAAAAGCGTTGTTCATACCTTTTTTTCTTTTGTTATTGTTTCTACTCCATAAAGGCACAGCTTTGAGAGAGTGGGGAATCAGGCACTCCCGCTGTTGCAAATGTTATGTAGCTCTGATGTGTTGCACGGCGTCATATTTTTTTATACAGTATATAAAATGAGGTCGTAGGAGCTGATCTATGCATGGTACCTATACTCAGAAAAACAGGCACCTTAGAGATACTATGCACAGTAAAGTATGATTAAGGCATTTCCTTTCCCAGTGTTCTGTAATGGTTTATAAATTTACTGCAGATTTAAAAAGTAACATATTGGCATTCAGTGGCACCATGTTTTATGGATTGATTGATTTTTATTGATAAGATTGATCAGAGCAGTTCTGAAGGAGAAAGGGGAGAGCTGGAACAGGTCCATTGTAGCAGTCAACACTTTGTGCCAGTATTTAGTGCTACGGGAATGCAGTAGAGCATGCCTACGGCTCAGCTGTCCCTATAGGTCCTTTTATTGATCTTACCACAGAGACGTGAGTTGCAAAAACTGCAAAAGAGAATTCTCATCAGAGCCCCTGGGAGCTACATCTCAGAAAAGTCTGGTTAAGGATTTTGGAGTTGCCCTACAATGCCTTCTGTGCTTATAGCTACTTCTTTCTTTAAGATTTCTAGGAGCGGGGAAAACCCTGAAGAAATTTCTTTGGGATTTATTCTCATGTGTGCTAGAATTTCTACATCTGTCTGGGCTGGTTTTAAGTTCTGACCCTATGCTGAACACACTTGAGAATTGCTGTTGGATGTCACTAATATTCTACCTATCCGGGGAATATTTGAAAGTCACAAGCAGGAGCAGTGGGTCCCATTTACTTTCCCTTGTCCTGAAGTTAGGAATTTATGTATGTGTCTAAAATGATATCAGAATCTCTGAGTGAGTTGAATTGAAATGTGCAAATGAAAATGCTCTGTTCTACTTTGATTCTCTTAATCCTGCTGCATTTTTCTTTTATGAATTGGAATGAATCTTGCATTTTAGGAAGTCTGCTTCCTATATTCCAACAGCCCTTTTAATATGAGACAACACTAACATGAATTTTCAAAGCCCACGCAGAATTTTGTCTGCAAGGACTGAAATGCAGTATCTGGAAGACACAGAAGAAATGCTAATAAGTACTTAACTTACTTCTTTTGAACAGTTATTTGCTTTGTTTGTGCCACATATAGTAAGAGCCTGAGCAGCTTTTATGATTTTATTATCGCTTACACCAATTTTGTTCTGCTGCGCACAGTAACATTAATTTGCTCACTTTGAGTTTGTTCTGTCTCTTGATTACAAGAGCCAGAGGAAACAGCCAGCCACGTCTTTCATCTGAGCTCTATCAATGAATGTCTAATTAGAAGGTTCATTAGCTTTGTTTACTCTTTGGATCAGGACTCCAAGCTAGGCCACAAAACCTGATGGCAGATTCCTCCTTGCAGTTTCAAGGGTTAGTTCTTAACTCCCAGAATCAATTAAATAGATGTTCTGCTTTTGTTTGATTCCAGCAATTAAACATAAACAAAAAGGTTCTTGGACAAATAAAACTCCTCTACCCTGCCAGCTGCACAGCAATGTACGTGGTTTGAAAAAGCCTACTCAGCCCATTTTGAAAGAGATCATTTACTCATTTGCAAAGTCTCATTGCTTTGAACGGGTCTTCTGCCAACATGAGAAGTAAGGGGTTAGACTCAAGAGACCGAGGGCCACATCAGAAGCGTGTTGTAAGTTGGCACTGGGCTGTAGGCTTCACTGAAGTCCTGCCACTTAAGGCTGCCTGTCTTAAAGCTGTCACCTGAAAAGTGGTCTTTTGTGAATTGTGACAGTTCTCAGCTGAATCAACTTCTAATGAATTGCAACAGAGATTCCTTTTCCCGCCTTTCACATGATTTGGTGAGTTAGAGAACGAAATTCTTATTCTGTATTCATTACCTTTAACTCATCAATCTTAATGGTTGTAACATTCGGTTTACACTGGATTGTGCAAGATTGGAATCAGTCAATCGGATCTTACAGTACATCATGGAGCAACTGATAGATGTATCGTGTAGGTATCCCATAGCAGTAACGTGCTGTGGTTGGAAGAAAGCAATAGAATCAATGTCCGTCTCTTTACCTCGCTGGCACTTGTAACCTCTAGCATGTTTTTTTTTCCCTTGCAGTGGCTTATCTAAGTCACTCCTTATATTTTTTATTTTTTGCCTTGGAAACCTTTTCACCACATTAAAATGTTCTTCACAATGTGGTTGTAATAGTTTTCAGTCTTCAGTGTGCCTGAATTACTGTTCTTACCCGATTCCTTCTCAAAGTAGTATTAAGTTGAAGTGAATGCAGTTGTTTCAGCTGACTGAAAGCAGAGTGCTCTGCCCACATATCTAATATATACCAAGCATAATGATTCAAATGGAATTTTCACATGTCTCTGAATGCCCAATTCCCATTGAATCCTTCAAACTCCTTTGAAAAATTACAGCTTGTACAATTGTTTTTGCAGAAAAAGATGAGTTACATGCCTTGTGTCATGCATATGTGGGGCAGCTGAATATGTATGCCTACAAATCTTAATTTCCCTGTGCCATTATACGGTGGTGTTTTCTACTTACAGGCTGTACGCATGCATGTTGAGTAATGGACTCGGTTAAAGACTTGAGACGTTCTCATCAGTACAGTGAACTACCTGAACATTAAGGAGCAAAGACAAAGTGGACCCTAAGTGTTGGTATGCCTCAAAGAGTTGCTCTGGGAAACCAGCTCTGTGACTACTGCAAAGTTTTAAATGCTCAGTGAAAATAGCTATGTATATATAGTTTTGTTTGAGGGATGTATGCTGTAAGAACATGTGCTTGAGCAACTATAGATGATAATAATAGGAGAAATTTCATATCCCTCATATTTTTGAAGTTGAATACTCATATCAGCAGCAATATCCAGAGGCAAGCAGTGTAAATATTTCCCTGTTTTCCCATTTCTGCTGTCCACATACTGAAGTTAGTTCTGTTGATGATAACAGTGGGTAGTAGAGAGGAGACTGCGTTTACAATACAGTTGAGAGCATATGAAAGGCTCATAATGCAGTCAGAGACTCTTATTTCTGTCCAAAAACTTTCCAGTATTAATGACAAAGATAAAATGTGGGTCAAAAAGAGTATTTATTTGTGGACTGCATACACAATTAAAAGGCAGAGAGATCTTATATCTGTGGTCTGCAGGGAATTTAAGCACAGTCTGAATTCCTGATTACCAGGGTAAGTTCTTCCTTTGATCACAGAATTTGGATGAACAATTGAGGAATACTTTCCCTATAACTCAATTATTCTTTAAACCTTTGAGAGATTTTTCTCCTTGCTGCATATACAACAATAAAATTTATGTGGGGTGTACACAAAGCCACCTCTGCCTTTTAGTATGTGTATAATCTTCCCCCACGCACATGTGCAAGCATTTCTTAGCAAGATATAAGCATCCCATTATTTAATAGTCTGGCAGGTACTGCTGACCATAAAACACAGAAGGAAAGTGAGCAATAAAACTGTCTCACTGTTGTACTGCAGTGTGGTGACTGGTTAAGTTTCACAGCAGTGAGCTGAAGTTGCTCAGCTCTGCAGTATATGAATAAAAATTACTAAACTTCTGCAGCCAGTGCACCTAATTTCCTACATCAAATCTTCTTGCATGCATCAGATTATTGGTGTTATATTTGCTTATTAAGGGTGATAGTCAAGGATTTATGCATATGTGGGATAGAATACGAAATGCAGCCTTTTGCTCTGGTTTTACGCTAATATAACTTAATTGAAACACTTGCAGAGGTCTGCAGGGGTTTAATCTCTGGCACTACTCCTCCTAGAGAGAAAATGGCTTTGCACCACTCTAACGCATAGATTAAATTGTAAATTATACAGTGTGTTTGAGAGGCTCTCATGGCATATATTAGCTGTGAGAATTTAAGTGTTTTCTTGATACTACTACTAAGGGCAGATGAGAAGTTGCTGCTTTTTCTATTTGTTTGTGCAATTTTTTGAGGGAAATAGAAATATTTCACTTCCATTAAAACTGCTGTTGCTTGTTTGGGTTTTTGTTTTTGGTTTTTTGTTTTGTTTTTTTTTTTCATTTTGAGTCTGGGGAGTGAAAAGGGAATTGCTCAAAACTGGAACCCTGCAACTGAGTCACAGGCAGATCTTGTGGTCTTTCACTGCTGAATAATAAAAAGATATAATTTTTCAGGGTTTGGAGTTTTGACAAGCTCCCAGGCTTTTGTCTTACGTTACTACATCTGAACAGCTATAATGTTATGTGACAGCCATCGCCTTCTATGATTATGAAGTCTAAGATACAGTTAGTCCCATAGTGTGGGAGAATCAACTCAGCCTGGGAATAGTCTCTGTTTTGCTGTTGGTAGCTAGAGCATGATACGTGTTTCAGGGAGCCCTGTGCAGGTACTAAGCAATGCCTTCTACCTTTAGGCGTTCCATGATCCTCGCAACAGAAGGCGAGGGTTGGTTAGATCAGGATCTGTCATACTCAGTCTTCTAAAATTTCTACTATCCTGATGATAAGCTCTTAGTCCTTTCTGTGGCTAGTGGTAAAAACTTAAATGGTGAGCTAAATTTAGCTGTTCCAGACTATTTGTTTGTATCTTCTAAGCATTTGCAAACCGTTTACAGGAGTGAGTCTTTACTGATTCTTTTCAGTTGGCTTAATCATCATAATCAGATTTTTCTTGTTTGTTAAATGTACATTCATTAACTCTGTTCACAGTCTTACCCTCTGTCTAATCCTATTCCCAGGGTATATCTTTCCTTTATACTTAATTGATGCCAGTAGCAGTTCAGAGCCTATGTTTTTCTGGAGATCTGGACCTTAAGGACTTTCAGGTTTAGTATTTTCAGCGCTTGTATTGTCACTATCTTAGACCCTTTAAAAGCCCTCAGGTTAGTAGAAACTTGCAGCATAAATCTGGCTTTTGTATAAAAGAAATGTATTACTGAAATAACAACTTCAGAAGCACTTAGAATCTATAACTAACCAGTCGCAGTCTGTTTATTCGGCATTGCCAAAAGCTAGTCAGTCATTTGTTTTAGTTACTCCAAAGTCTCAAAGGGCTGCTGTGGCTATTGAGCAGATGGTTGTAAGTGTTAACTTTCTAAGTGATTGTCTGCTTCCTGTCTGACAGTAGAAATGGTGAAATGTGGCTTACACTGGTCCCAGTAATTAACCAACAGGGTGTGGGAGATAATTTGGTTTACCTAGTTTATCCGTTGCAATTGGGATGAAATTCCTGCAGCAGCTGGAAGAAGTGCAGTTTCTAGGCCTCTACAGTAAAAAAAAGAGATAAATCTTCAAGGGTCTGCTGATTCTCAAACACGACCATCAGAACTGACTAAAAATGGTATTAACTTTGCTTTTCAAGGACAATAACGTGGCCATTTATTACGAGATAGGATAAAGCACTTGAGATGGTGCTGTAGCGAATAGCTCTGAGTAGACAGAATTAGGAAAGATGAGGTAGCCAGATATATCCTTTTATCTCCCATTTTTCTGCTTCTGTTGGTGGAATCCATAACAGGATGTTTGTGAAGCTATAATAAGCATATTTCAAATACTGAAGCCAAACATGAAAAGTCATGTTTCACCTTTCAATACAGCAGTCTGCACTACAGAATAATGCAGCTGGGCAGCAGTGTAAAAGCTGTTAGTTTGCAGTGAAGAGTTTTACAGCTAGATTCTCACTGCCTCCTGGTTTATGCCTGATTGCAGATGGGATGACCTTTGGTAAAGCTGAGAGAGCTCTCTGACCTACAGCACATCAGTATAATGGTTGTATGTCCTTCAACCGTGCTCTTTTTCTGGTATACAGGTATCGAAATGATAAAATGGATGGGATCAAGAAATGGCGAGAAGACAAGAGATTGTGGCAAAGGGTTCTCAAGTATGTAATTCACTAAACCATCAAACCAGGAGTTTTTGTGCCAGTTTGAGTTGCTACGCTTGCATCAGTTCATGCATTAAAAATACAATGAAGATTATCTCTTCCAGTTCCATGCTTTGAACTGGAATTCCTGGAAATTTTCACTTGGTGAAGGATAAAACCACAGGATAAAACAGTTAACCTCTTTGTGTTACTGCACCACATACTGTAACGTTAAGAAGAGTGTATTGCATCTTTCAGTGACACCTCAGAAATGGTATGAAGAGTTTATATGCTGTCACTGTGTTCAGAGGAACAATCCTTTGTGCATACATTTTTGTTGTATTGTTGGGAAATGTTTCCTTTATGTTCATGGGCTAAAGAGCCCTCTCATACCATGAGAAAAACATGTCTATGCACGGTCCATAGACACAGACCAAAAATGGTTGTAACCAGATTTAAGGAAATCCTTGTGCTTTGTGTAATCTTGGGCAAGTCAGGCACTACTCCTGAAATGCATTTGCAGCTCCTTTGCTCTGGAAAGCAACACCTTAGAGGCTGAGTCTTCGATGCCTCAGATTTCTAGCTAACATTTTTCCTTTCCCGCTTTTGCTTGCCTAATTACATTGCGAGTGCTTAAAAGCAGGCTCGCTCTCTGAATTTATGTAGATGCAGTATCTAGGAGACTGATGTGGCTCTACAATGTGTGGCATAATCAATAAAAGTAAAGCATAGAAGTAGCACTTCTTGATCACTTAAGACAGGGGTTTGTTATCATACGGAGGAATATGCTTTAAAAGATTTCAGTAAAGACATTTGTACAAGCTCTGATATGTACTTGGGCTTTTGAAGTACTGGGAAAAAGATTTCAAGATAACTTTTTATGATTTCAGGAAAAGATACCTAGTTTGTTTGTTATATTCATTGCATGCTCAACATGGAAAGCAGTTTCATTAATTCCTTTTGGTTTTTTTACTTCAAGAGTGGCTACATGCAACCTATTTTTAATCTTTCTTTTTCTTTTGAGTGCGTCCATGAAGATAACAAAGAGGAAGTTGTCACATTATCCACAACATCTAGGGACGTGTGTAACTTTCTGTAAGTCTGGGATGCTCTTTCTGTTGTATTTATTCAAGTGATTTGTAAGCATGACAGTGCTCTTGTTTCCACTAATCTGAGCAAAGGAGAAGCGGCACAACCTGGATTATTCCTGTAACGAATTTGATCTTTACATCTGGTAACATCTGAAGTTTAGGTTAAGACCAGTAATTCTGGAGATCAGATGTTCAGAAAACTGATTAGGTGCTATGAGTCTGCAGATTTTGCTGAAGAAAGAGAAGCCGTTCTGTCAGCTTGCAGCCCTGGAAACAGCTGCTCCTGCAGCACTGCACAGCTGGTCGGAAGCAAATGCCTTTATCTGTAGGCACAGCACAGTCAGAGAGGTGAAGGTGGTGAAGGTGCATTTTTGGGCTGTCTCCTCAAAGTGCATATGTGTGGGATAGCTGAGGGGGAGGAAAGAGAAAGGGAGGAGTTATTTCTTACAGTAATGCAGCCTGATGAGCAAGACAGGAGGCAAGCTATTGAGTTCAGTGCCCCCGGAGGTTTGATGCTGCTGTGTTCAGAGACAAAAAAAACGCATTGCAGATTTCATTTTGCCTGGCCAAGACTGTACAACTGCATCTAGGGCTTGCCTTGAGGGGCAGAGTTACTATCCATATAATCTGACCTAAATAATTCCTTCAGGAAGCTTGCCATGCCTCAGAGCAGCCTGCAGTGGAATGAGAAATGCTGGGCACAGTGGGAAAGGAAAAGGCTGAAGGAAGGGTTAATTCTGGATTTGCAGTTCCCTGGGGGAAGACTGCAGTAGTTTGGTGCTCCGTGTACTCTTCCAGCACCTCCTGCTAGGAATTTATCCCCATGGAGCTGCAATTTAGGGGGACAAGGGAGGGCAGAAAGGGAGCAAAAACTTTTTCTTCTGGACTTTTCAGGGAAGGAGATGGAATCTACCTGCGTGAGGTCTAATAAGGGCCTAGGACTGGTGTGTCAGGGATAGCAACAGAGGCAGGTGCAGCCCAAGGGAAAAACTTAAGTGAAGTTTCTCTGGGCATCCTTAGGGCGGGATGGGACATGGAAGAGGGGGATTTGACCTTTTGCAAATGGAAAAGGAGGGAGCAAACTCTCTTGCATCAGCCCTTGGCAGTGTCCTCTGCCTGCCACTGCAGGGACGTGATGGTAGGACCCTGTGCTGTTTTCTCTGTAGTGGGAATTTATGGGTTGATAGAGGCTTGCTATCAGCAGAGAGGGGAAGGAAGAGGCAGAAGGGATGGTTTGACTAGCTGCTGTCAAGAGGAGTGTAGAGAAAGCATTACTCAGTCTGCCTCCTCCCTCTGGGAAGCTGCTGCTTCTGCAGCAGGTCCAGTTTCTGGCAAAAGTTCAACACTGCACCAACTTTCAAAGAGAGAGGAGAAGGGAGGGAGAGAGGAGGAGAGTCCCGCATAAAGGAGGAGCTACCATGTCCCACGCTCCCTTTGGCCAGAAGCCTAACTGCTGCAAGCAAGAAAAGAACCGGTAAAAGCAAGGTTCCTCTTTCCCGTTCAGCAGCAATGCCTGCTTTGCCCCAGCTTTCATATAGTTAACAAGCTTTCAGTGGCATTATCACCTCCAGACCTCACCCCAAGAGCTAGTGTTTGTGGTTTATACTACATAAAACTCTTCCCCCAAGTAGCCAAAAATGATGCAACAAAATAAGGTCATTGGGGTATCCATGAGATCACAACAATTTTCTCCCAGGGAAGGTGGTTTTATTTTCCTAAGTGTTCTGAGAGAAGGGCCCAGGTAAAATTTGGTGAGGGGAGGAGGGAGAAAAAAGTCCGTTTACCCCTCCCCCAAAAATCAACAACACACAAGAGGAAGGTGTTAAATAAGGAATAGAAAAGTAGGATGGGAATAGATAAGAAATCAAGACAAACCTAGCAGAACATGAGTAAATAGCTGAGGAGCAAACAAGAGTGGGCTTTGTACCAGCCGTAGGTCTTGTCTCCCTCACTTTCTTACAAAAGTGCCTTTGCCAAGCACTAACTTACAAGGCAGTGTCTGTGGACACCAAGTGCTTCTCCCCACCAAGTCCAGATTGCAGGAACTGGGCCCACTTCTGCAGTGGGAGTGGGAAGAACCTGGTTTCCCAGTCTGGTCAGCATGAAGGGATCAAGTTCTCTGCCTGCCCTTGCACACTGAGCAACTCTTGGGTGACTGTCAAAACAAAGCATGAGATTCTTTTCCCATGTGCACCTTCATATGTATGTCCTGTAGGAGAGCAGCTTCAGTTGTGTGGGTCTGGACGTGCAGTAGTATTTGGTCATTTTTTTTCCCTCCTTTTCTGTTCTATGATGGTTATTAAAGTCAGTGGTATATAGCTATGTGAGAATGAGATGGAGTGCAGGAGAGGAAGAGGAATCAGCTGCTCTGCTCCTCCCGGTGAGTAGGAGGTGGATACAGCAGAGAGGGAGTTAATTGCGTTTCTGGAGCTCTGAGGGAGTGCGGTGGTCTCTCTGGATTGCAGTGGGGAGATGGGAGTATGGCAGCTTTGCTGATGCTCTCCCTGGAGCCAGGCTCTAGGGAACAGGCTCCATGGGTGCTCTGGGAAGACAATGGCTATGGAGGGAGCTGTGGCCCTTGCAGTTATCTGCAGGGAGATTTTTTGGCAGAAGGAGACCGGCTCTCCGTGGGAGGGGGTCTGGCATGGCTGCAGTGTCTCTCCTGCAGCTATTGCTTGTGGGGAAGAGCAGGCCTTGTGCTTGCAGCCAGGGAAGGGCGGTGGCTGCTGACATGCTCCTCTTTTGCCGCAGAAGGATGCTGAGTCACTCCTGCAGTGCCTGCTCCTCTGTTTGAACTTCACAGTCGTTCCTAGCCTCCTGCAGTAAAACTGATGGAGACAGCTCAGACTCCTCTTTTCCACTAGCCAGACTTTTCTCTCTCCCTCCTGCCTCATTTTTTTGCCTTTCTGGGTCCCAACCAAAAGAAGGCATTGATTTAAAATAAAAATGTATCACTGTAGCTACCATAAGGTGATGCTGAATCTATTTCTCCATTGGTGATGGATTTTCCTGTTCCTCTAGAGAGCAGCAATAATGTTTGATGAATACAGTGAATGCTGCAGCAATTTTCTTCTTTAAAGGAGCCCTCCTGGGCATTGAATTAGCAATGATTATCCACCGGGCAGACATTTCTTGGAAGAAGGGCTGGGGTGGGGGAAACATGATTTTATTGTGTGTGTATTTTGCTGGAATAGGCAGCAATAAAGCACTCTGTACTGCTGCTTTCCACTGCCTACTGTACAAGCTATTCCTTTAACTTCTTTTTCCTCAGAGATTGCTACAGAACATCGCAGTAAAACTCTCAAAAATCACCCAGCGTGCAGCTTTGCAGAGGATGCTCTGCAGGAAAATAGGAAGGTGAAAGATCAATCTCAGTGCAGGACTGTGCTTGTTTCACAGAAGCAGGGACTTGGGGAGAAATGGGTGCTGACTGAACACTGATGGCTGGCATAGAAAAACTTCCATCAACACTTCACTGTTTGTCCTTTCCAAACATTAGTGGCAGTTAACATCTGCAATACTGGATAGGAATTTACTAAATGAAGGGTCCTGGTCTCCTGAAAATCAGAGCGCTTGTTTGAGCAAGCTTTCTTGTCAGTGGATGATGATTTGTTGCTTACAGCTCTGTATTGAACTATCCTATAATCTTACTTCCTTTGTATTATTACAAGGAGATGTTAGCACTGCATTTTAAGATTAGCTCATACATCCTAGTCTAAAATCCTGCTTTCATTTGTTCAGAACTTCTATATTTAATATTAAAAAGAAAAAAAGAAAGGCCAACTTTTGCTTTAGAAGCTCTTTTGCCTCCCCATGTTTTAAAGCAGGGTCTTGAAATTTAATAATGGTGAGCATTATTGCACAGTTGTATCTTGTTTCATTATGAGGCGTTGTGATGAAGTCTTTTAATTAAGTGATCGTGCACATTTTTTTCCAGAACACTTGTAGATTTATACAGTAAACTGAAGTTTATCTATTAATATACTTTTTTTTTTTTTACCCTCTTCCTGTAGTGTTTGACCCCATGGACTGTTTACAGCATGCAACCCAAATTCTACATGGAGTACCTTTAGTTTTTATATATTTTTTTTCCCCATGGTGATCACACTGTAGTTAATTCTAAAATACCTAAAATAGTGAAATACATGCAAGAAGCAGCATTTTACCATTTAACGAACCATTAAAAGCCAGTTCCTCCTCCTCCAAGTTTTAGGACAAAGTAAGGCCAATTGTGGCCAGTCCCACAATATATCTGGCTCATTAGGTCTTCCTGGTCTGAAATCTAACTATGAGCTTAAAAATAGCGATGAGACCAGCAGGGTACGTTAGCTACACACAAAAAAAATCTTGATCATTAGTCCCTGCTGCTTCTAACTCTAGCATTTATTTTAGTTCAGTGGCCACTGCTAGCCACAAATCTAAATCTAGCCAGCCGTCCTTGGCACAGATGTGCTCTAAATCTCATCGAGTCCTAATCCTAACTTGTTTGGGAACATGACTTTTGGGGAGAGTTTGCTAGAAGAATAAGAACTTGAAAACTTGTTTCTGAGCTCTGAAATTCTGGCTTCTAGTGAGCTGCTGGTCAGATGCAGGAAAAACATTTTCCTTTTTCTCAGTCTGTGTTCCACAATCTAATCTGCTCACATACTTACTGCTTCCTTTTTCAAATCTGTTTTTAGCTCAGCCATTCCTAGCTGCATGTCTTTAGGGGTATGCAGATGTTACATAATGAATAAGTTATTTTTCTTGTAGAAAGACAAGAGGGTTAGAGTGGAGGCTTGGAATTAGGAAATATTTTTTGTCAAGTCCTGCAATTTTCATAAAGTTATTTATATAGACAGAAGTATCTGTCTGTTTCCCTGCAACATCAGTTACATCAGGCTTCAGGATTTCATTTGAATAGCTTTAAGGGGATTACTCAAGTTAATAAGGAGTATGTGTAGGAAGGCTGCCAGTCTTCCCTTCTCTGTGTGTCTCTGTCTTCCTCCCACACTTACCATTAAAGTCTCTGAGGTTAGTAAACTGCTTTAGAACATTTGGAACTGATGCCTGTGAATCTTCTCTGGTAGCCATTGGGCAGATCATTCCTAATGCACTTTGTGTAGGTACAAAAGGAGTATTAAAGACCGGGCCTTTGAAATGCAATAGTTTATCAAAGAAATAGAATTAAAGGATGGAGGAAAATAAAGGGGAGAGGAAGCATCAAGGTTTTTCCAGCGATTTAATTTGAATGTGTGTTTGTATATGTTTGATTGACTAAGAGTAAAACATTGTCTTATTCTGGAGCTTTTAATCTACAGACCTCAAGATGCATCACAAATACTAATCAGTTAGCTTCAAAGGAGATTTGGGTTGTCCTAGCTAAATATTAGTTAAAGAACGTTTAAGTGGTACTGACAATGTTTTCTCAAGATGGTCCTATTGCATTTGCTCATTATAAAGACCACGGTCACCTAATGGCTTCTCATGAGTTGCTCCAAAATTACACCACTGCAAAGTGAAACCAAAATGAGGACATTTTTGTTAGTGTCTTACGTTAATACATTTGATTATTGATTCTGGTTAAGAATCTGATTAGTGTCTTTCCGAGTGGAAAATACGAGCTGTGTCTTTCCTGCAGTCTGACAACATTCGGAATGATTATGTGCAAAATGAAAACTCTTATTTCCCCAGGCTAGTACTCCAGATATGTAAACCCATCCTATTAAAGGAGTAATTTACTTAACAAGGCACAAAATTGGCTTGCCATCCCATGAATAATTGGAATAAGTATCTGCCATCTGAGCCCTTGGTGCAGCCACTAATACAGATTGAGATTTGCAAGGTTTGGCCAGACCGTGTGTTAAAAGTGCTCGCATGTACAGACTAAACTGCCTTGTGGGCTGGGGAATTACAGATGGGCCTCATCAAAATCTCTGAACATGCCCAGTGCACTTGTATGGCAAAACAGGCAGATGTGAACAGGGGGTGAGCAGGAGGTAGAACAGGCCATGTTTATTCTAGCCTCTTATCAGCCCGACTTAGTAGAAGCTTTATGTTCTGTTGGGGTCTGAGGATTCTGTGTGTGTAACATCCTGTGTTGTGGAACAGTATATATATGATCAGCTGTGTACCCTTCACACTTTATGGGATCAAGGGTCTGGAAATGGAACAAGAATGTAGAAATTACAACTTTTCATTACATGAATCTTTCTAATTTCAGTAATAAAAAGTAGCTTTGTTTTCCATAAATCATAAATCTATTATGGTCAGGAAGGAAAGAGAATACAAAATATACCTGAGGTATGGCTCAGTCCCACCCTAGCTCTTTATCAGGATAATATTGCCTAGCTTAATATCATAAAAATGTTTAGCACAGGGACCTAAGTAACATTTCATCCATGTCTGGATTTCTTCTGGGTGACTTTACCCTGTGAAACATTTATCTCCCTATCTTCCACCACTGCAACACACACACCAGAGACCCACTCTCAAGGAACTGTGTTTAAAAATGATTCACTGCATGTGTTTGGATCTGACACATTTAATTATAGTGCTCCATCTGTATGAGATAATACAGAAGAGCAATTGAGAAGAGTCAGAGAGGTGCTAGGATTCAGATTGGATCCCAGATGTTTTGTGTGTGAAAGAATGATAGAGGTTAAAAATTGGGGAGTTTATAAATGGGCATCAGGAGGCACATGGTGATTGAATGTAATTACTTCATTGAAAAGGAAGGAAGCATGAATTAACAATACAAAGTTAGGGGTCTGTCTATCAGCATGTTAAACAACAGTCATTTATTAACATCTAAGGTTACCTATACGTTATGGATATGACTTTGTTACTTCCTACTGCCTTGCTCAGGGCTAAAATTTGAATCTGTGAGCTTCAGAGCCAAAGATGTCAATGTAAGTACTTCAAGGTAATGAACTTGGTCCCAAGGCTGGTGTTACCAAAGATTTATTTCTGTCCATCAGGCAGTCACTGAACAGACAGTTTTACAAGTTTGAGTAGTGAGACCAAATCTTCACCCGTCCTCAGAAAATCCAAGTGTGAATAGTAGTTTTAGGAATAGCAGTAGTATTATATAGGGAAGCTTGCCAGAGAGTAGCACCCTCCTCACAGGGACATAAGCATTGCTGCTCGACCTCATGACCCAGACATGACAGGAGTCTGGCAGACACTTGTACATTAGTTCTCACCGAAGTTGTGTGTTCATTTGGGGCTCTGGCTAAATCTTTCAATTTACTATTGTCATAGCAATAAATAAATACAGAGACTCAGCATGATTGTTTTTGTTTCAGACAGATTGTCTTCCAGTTCTTCAAATGTTGCCTTCCATGATGAGATCATTCCAACCAATACTTTTCAAGATCTAGTACTTAGAAGTCACATCGCTGGACTAATACGGTATCTAAATGGATAGGTAAGTGCTGCAGCTTTGCTGCTTTTCTTGGTAACATACTGTGAATTATTTATGCCAACTCTTTGTTGTCCCGGAGGCTTTGATGAAGGGAGAAAAATGCCCAAGTATGCAGCTTCACTTATAGACCACAGTAAAATGGTTTCTAAAACAGATGTGTCAGCAGGTAGTAGAGTTGGTTACAAGCTGTTGTAAGGATAGGCTGACCACCTACATGGATGTCATGTATTAGCTGAAATTGCAGCAAGAGAAAATTTGCTGGATCCTATCATAGAGGATCTGTTATTAACTGGGTATAATAAGTATATTTTTTTCTCTCTTAGATCTCTGTGAATCTGGTGTTATATTAACAGTATAGCTTGGGAAAACTGTCATGCACATCTTGGTTTAAAGAGCTACATGAGCAGGAGCCTGACTTTAGAAAATAATGTAAAACTGTTAATGAACACTTTTCATCAGAGCATGAGCCAGCTGGCTCCCATTTCTGTAGTACCTGAACTTCACAAAATTTTAGTGCATGTATCCTCTGTACAAATGTCTCTGTAATGGCACACCGTTCCCTGTTTAGCAGTTGTGAATGGCACACACATTTATGGACTTCCAAAGAGAGCTAGTCACGTAACACACTTTTATGCATTCCTGCGAGTGCCACGGTGCATCTTTTAGCAATTTTGTACTTCTGAAGATCTTTGTAGTAAAGGCTGTGAGTGATTTTCTGAGGATGTCTATGGGAAAGCAGCATCCTGAATTTAGTTACATTGTTACCCAGAAATACCCTGTTGTTATGATATCTAACTAATGTCTCTAATAAAAATGAGAGAAGACAAATGGGTGTATAGCTACGTTCATCACAGAGACAAGGTAAGTGCATTTAATTGTTTTTATATATGGTATTATTGTGAAAGGCAGGTGTCGTCTTGTCCATTGCCCCAAATTCTGCATGTCTTTGCTTATGCACCTTCTATTACTGCCTAAAACAATTGCCTGTAATAAAGTAGGCTGCTGAAGAACATGTAGATTCTATTACGTATGCAGCTGTTGCAACATTTTTAATTCAATTTGTTAAGGGATATGGACATCAGCTCTATTAAATTATCTGCCTGTGAGAAATGTGGGATAGAAGGGACCATTAGCAAATGCCATATGCTAACCTCAGCCCTGTCCGCACCATAATATAAGTTATGAACAAAGGCAT
The DNA here is from genome assembly GCF_947461875.1 of Haliaeetus albicilla. NCBI lineage: Eukaryota > Metazoa > Chordata > Aves > Accipitriformes > Accipitridae > Haliaeetus > Haliaeetus albicilla. Next base: position 40,047,873 of record NC_091495.1, read on the forward strand.
ATTCCCATTTGTAGTTACCTCATATGAAAGAGACTTATAGGGTCATCACATCCATTGTTCATGCAGACTAAGGGATGAGGTTTGGGCAAGGGAAAGAGGACACAGACAGATGCAAAGCTGTGTGATGGATATGCCTGATTACAGCATGAACAATAACTGAGGAGAGAGGATCGTGCTGAGCTTGCTGCTGTGAACTTACTCAAAATTTAATGAGCCCAATCTGCCACCTTTGCATCCAGCAGGAATTTTGTCATTGATTGGAAAGACAGCAGAATAAGGCCCAATATCAGACATCAGGTAATGTCATTGGTGCACAGTTTTGCTGCTATTCTTTTTAAGAGATGCAAAACCACTGGTAACAACGCTTGCACATGCTCTTGTCACTACTTCACAGAAAGGTAAGCTAGGTTACAACATTTTATCCTCTGCTCTAAAATGACTGCTGTACAGTTACACCTTGAGAAATACCCATCAGCTGTCATGACTTTCAGTTCGCTTCTCCCATGTAGTGGCCTAATTACTAGTCTACCTTCCTGCCCAGAGAGTAAAACCTAATCAAAGGGTTCTGAGGCTCCTCTAATTAGTCCTTACCTTCCAAAAGCTGGGAATACAATCCAGGATTTTTTACCAGCAGACCCCCCTTCTAGCTATTTGATTATACTGTTTCCTTCAAAAGCTTTTTATTGGAGTGTTTCAGTCCAGTTTAGACTACTTCTTTTCAGACCACCTTATCTTGCTTTTCTTTTAAGAGGTATTCAGTATCTCACATCATAGTTTGCTGGCTTAGGACTAGGCTTTCGTGTACCTCCATAGTAGAAGTAATATATAACGTCAAGAAAGAAGCTGTCTAGAACATAATTACTTGCAGTCTTACTAGTAACTTGGAGTCATATTTAAGGTTAAATTTCACTCTAGGTAGTCATGAAGGCCAATCTGATTAGTAGTGTTTGTGCACAGAAGTCATCTTTGATATTAGATTATTGCTGCTTTTTCCCTATCAATTTTTTGCCAGTGTTCATTGATTAAGTGTGCTGCTCCAGGCACAAATACATAAATAAATAGAATCACGTCCTGAAGTCCTGCAGTTAATCAATGGGCTGGTTTTTAAAAGTTTGCAGATCACATTACAAGGGCAAGTGCTATTGCAGGTTCAGCAGATGTGGCTGCAAGCTGTGATTTTGCATGCAAATGTGATTTAAAAATAAAACAGTGTCTCCCTGAATTTCAGCTCTCTGGTTTCAAAAATGGCCTGTTCACTCAATGTTTTGCTAGAATGCATTTATTTAAACACCTTTTTATGTGATGAGGCTGGCACAACCAGAAATTTGTTCCAGCTTTTCTTACTATTCTGTTCTTTGCACAAGGCAAACGGAATTTCACATCAGAAAAGCCTACTTTAGCCCATCTTCACTGATCAATATCATTGGACACAGTGCCCTAATATACACTGGCAAAGCAATTAACTCTTATTATTTTGTCCGATTCCTAGCCTGAAGGGACTAGGTGGAAGCAGTGTTGACTCAGTGCAGTTGTAATGGAGATGAGCAACTCAGTGGATCTTTTAACATGCCATAATAATGATTTTTTTCCTTTTGTTTGATGTACAAAAGTGTCCATTTTGTTTTTGTCAATATGTCTCTCTCTTTTCACTTACTGACATTCTTATATGTGGCATTTTGACA